>NC_077235.1:42579732-42769013 GCF_027887165.1 Monodelphis domestica | reverse complement strand
CCCTCCCTCCCTCCCTCCCTCCCTCCCTCCCTCCCTCCCTCCCTCCCTCTCTCTTTCTGTCTCTCCCTCCCTCTCTCTTTCTCAATTTCTCTCTCTCCCTCTCTCCCTCCTTCCTTCCTTCCTTCCTTCCTTCCTTCCTTCCTTCCTCCCTTCCTCCCTTCCTCCCTTCCTCCCTTTCCCTTCCCTCCCCTCCCCTCCCCTCCCCTCCCCTCCCCTTCCCTTCCCTTCCCTTCTCTCCCCTCCCCTCCCCTCCCCTCCCCTCCGCTGCTCTCCCCTCCCCTCCCCTCCCTCCTCCCCTCCCTTCCCCTTCCCTCCCCTCCCCTCCCCTCCCCTTCCCTTCCCTTCCCTTCCCTCCCCTCCCCTCCCCTCCCCTCCCCTTCCTCCTCCCCTCCCCTCCCCTCCCCTCCCCTCCCCTCCCCTTCCCTTCCCTTCCCTTCCCTTCCCTCCCCTCCCCTCCCCTCCCCTTCCCTCCCCTCCCCTCCCCTCCGCTGCCCTCCCCTCCCCTCCCCTCCCCTCCCCTCCCTTCCCCTTCCCCTTCCCCTTCCCCTTCCCCTTCCCCTTCCCCTTCCCCTTCCCCTCCTTCCCTCCTTCCCTCCCATAACCAGTATCTGGTACTAGTCTTCCTTTCTTTACATTTCTTTCATTGGTCCCCTTGATATTCTTTATCTTTTGTTCTTTCAGGGTGAATTTTGTTATTTTCTATAGTTCTATAAAAGTTTTTGCTAGTTTGATTGGAATGGCACTGAATCAGTAAAATTTTAATTTTTGTTATCTTTGCTCAACCTGCCCATGAGCAGTTAATATTATTTCAGTTGCTTAGATTTGTATTTATTTGTGTGAAAAGTGTTTTGTATTTGCATTCATAAAATCCTTGGGTTTTTCTTGGCAGGTAGACTCACAAGTATTTTATATTCTGTGCAATTATTTTAAATTGCTTTTTAATTTTTATTTCTTCCTGCTGGACTTTGTAGGTAATATATAGAAATCCTAATAATTTATGTGGGATTATTTTCTATGCTGAAACTTTGCTGAAGTTTTAAAACTATATCCACTAGTTTTTTAGTTAATTCTTCATGATTCTCTAAGTATATCATCATATCATCTGTAAAGAATGATAGTTTCCTATTTATTTTGATTACTTAAATGTCTTTTTCTTTTATTGCTATACCTAGCATTTCTAGTACAATAGTGAATAATAATTGTGATAATGGGCATCTTTACCTGATCTTAATGGGAAGGCTTCTAGCTTACCCCCATTACAGATAATGCTTGGTGATGATTTTATATAGATTTTACTTATTTCAAAGTAAGGGAAAGCTCTATTTCTCTGCTTTTTAGTATTTTATTTTATTTAAATTTTATTTTAAAATAAGAACATTATATTTTGTCAAAAGATTTTTCTGTATCTATTGAGATCATTATATGAGTTATAAAAATTATTGATAGGGTCAATTATGCTGATACTTTCCCCAATATTGAGCCAATTCTGTATTTCTGGTAAAAATCCCATTCGATCATAATTAATGATCTTAATGATATGTTGCTATAATTTTCTTTCTAGTATTTTATTGAATATTTTTGCATCAATAATCACTACAGAAATTGAACTATAGTATTATTTCTCCATCTTTGGTTTTTCCTGGTTTAGATATTGGAACCATAATTATGTCATAAAAGAAATCTAGTAAGACTCCTTTGCTTATTTACTGACATAGTTTATATAGTATTAGAATGAACTGTTCTTTAAATATTTGGCAGTATTCTCTTATGAGTTCATCTGGTTCTGGTGATTTTTTTCTTAGGAAATTCATTTATGCCTTCAATTTCCTTTTCAGTGAAAGGATTATTATAATCTATTTTCCCTTTTGTTAATCTGATAATTTTATATTTTTATAAATGTTTATCCATTTCACTTAGATTGTTTGATTTATTTGTTTTGATTTATTATAATTAGGTGAATTAGGTCCTAATAATTTCTTTAATTTTGTCTTCATTGGTGGTACATTCACCTTTTTATTTTTGATACTGGTAATTTGCTTTCCTTTTTGTTCTTAAAGCAAATTAACCAATGAATCTACATGTTGGGGACAAAACCAGATCCTAGTTTATTTTTAGTTCATTTTTTTAAACTTTCAATTTTATTAATCTTTCTTTTGATCTTCAGGATTTCCAATTTGCTCTATAACTTGGGATTTTAAACCTTGTTCTTCTAGTTTATTTAAATTACATGCCTCATTCTTTGATCTTTTCCTCCGTTTCATTGATGTAAGCATTTAGATAGTTTCCACACTAAGTACTGCTTTGACTCCATTACATAAATTTTGTTATGTCATCTTATTGCTGTCATTATCTTTAATGGAGTTATTGATCATTTTTATGACTTGTTCTTTGACCTACTTATTCTTTAGGATTAGACTATTTAGTTTCCAGTTAATTTATAATCTATATGCCCATGTCCCTTTATTAAATGCAATTTTTATTGATGCATGGTCTGAAAAAGGAGGAATTTAATATTTCTACCTTTCTATATTTGGTTGTGAGGCTTTGATGATGTGATACATGGTCAGCCTGGTCAGTTTTTTTGTCAAGGTTCAATGTACAGCTTAGAAAAAAGTGTATTTCTATTCCTTTGAAGTTTTCTTCTGAGGTCTGTCATATCTTGTTTCATTCTACCCAGTAGCAATTAATATTATTTCAGTTGCTTAGATTTGTTTATATTTGTGTAAAATGTTTTATATTTGCATTCATAAAATCCCTGGGTTTTTCTTGGCAGTTAGATTAACAAGTATGTTATATTGTATATAATTATCTGTCAGTCTTTTCTAGATTCTATTTATTTCCTTAGCTTCTTATTTATTTTGATTGGATGTATGTAGTTCTGAGTGAACAAAGTTGAGGTTTCCCACAAGTATAGTTTGTCTATTTCTTTCTGTAATTGATTTAACTTTTCCTTTAAGAATTTGAACCCTATGTCATTGGTGGATATATGTTGATTATTGACATTACTTTTTTTTGTGGTATGTTTTATCAAAATATAGTTTCCCTTCTTATCACTTTTAATTAGGTTTATTTTTGCTTCCTCTGAGATCTTGACTGCTATCTCTGCCTTTTTTATTTCAGCTGAAGCAAAATGGATTCCACTTCAACCCTTTCTTTTTACTATGGATATTTCACTGTATTTCAAGTGTGCCCCTTATAAACAACATATTGTTGCATTCTAGTTTCTAATACATTCTGCTATCAGCTTTGCTTTATGGGTGAATTCATCCCATTACCATTCACAGGTACGATTATTACCTGCGTATTTTCCTCCAGAATGTAAGTTTCTCAAGAGTATTTTTGTCTTCCTGTCCTCAGCTTATTGAACACCTATTTGATGGCTGTATGTAAATCTGAAGGAAAAGGGATTTTAAAGGCCATAGTAGAAGAAGAGGCATAGAGAAAAAGACCAGCGTCCCAGGAGTTTGTATCGTCGGTGCCTTTGGATAATGCTTATTAGTACCTTACACAGAATTTTCTCATTTGTTCCCTACCACAGCATTTTGAGTTCGCCAGTACAGTTGACCAAGTTATGACTAAGGGCCCAGCACTAGCTGATCATTAGGGGCCTGGCACTAAGTTAATGAAAATTTAGAGGAAATTGAAAGCTCTTATAATCTTTATTTAATATAGGAAAAACTAAGATTAGCATATAGGTAATAAGAATAATTGTTTTTAAAGTAGTTCAGCCTCGCCCTGTTCTCAGACTTCCTGGCTCTGTGCTCCTCAGCAGCCTCTTAGTATTCCAGTATCTTTGCCCTCAGAGGCCACATCTCACCTACTTCCCAGCATTAGTGGGTTCATTTCATGCCTCAGGTACACAAATTGGTAGTTAGAGATCTGGCAAATGGTAGTCTCATTTTACAGATAAGTTAAATGAAGCCCAGAGAATTCTAATGAACTAACAATTAGAAAAGTTCAAAGTAGGAGATCAGTTTATCTGACTTTCAGTCAAGTGGGAGTTCTTTCGGTTACACTACTGCAGTCAACTTTTTTACATTTCGCTATTAAACTCATCTTACCCTTTCCATGGGGAATACGTTATTTGGTATGAAAGCTACAAGCATGTGTTTAGCAGATATTACTTAGTATGTAGTTCTGGAATAACTTATAAGGGATGAAATTTGGCTAAATTCTTTTGATTAATTTAAGTTCTTTTGATTAATTTAAGTACATACCTTTTACATATTCCTTTTTTTACTGATGAGCAACAGGAATGGAAATCAACAGACTCCCTTCCTTCCTTCCTTCCTTCCTTCCTTCCTTCCTTCCTTCCTTCCTTCCTTCCTTCCTTCCTTCCTTCCTTCCTTCCTTCCTTCCTTCCTTCCTTCCTTCCTTCCTTCCTTCCTTCCTTCCTTCCTTCCTTCCTTCCTTCCTTCCTTCCTTCCTTCCTTCCTTCCTTCCTCCCTCCCTCCCTCCCTCCCTCCCTCCCTCCCTCCCTCCCTCCCTCCCTCCCTTCCTTTCCCCCTTCCTTCTCTTCTTTCTCTTTCTTCTCTTCCTTTCCTTCCTTCCTTTCTCCCCTTTACCTGTGTTTTCCCAAGGAGATTTTGGACAGCCGGAATTACATATACACATAGCTATTTGTCCCATCAGAGGAAACAGACGGTCTTTCACTGCCATTGAAGCAAATTAAGTGAGTCACTTAACTTGTTTTGTAACTAGATTTATAAGTAACAATAGTCTTACATAAATGGATTCTTTTCCTTTTTATTTATCTCTTTGAGATATAAAGTTTTTGTAGTATTACTGGGTAGAGGGTATGTGCAGTTATGTATTTTTTTTGGTCATATTTCTAAACTGCTTTTCTGATGAGGTGGGAGAAAGTAAAATTAAATGCTTGTTTATTGCAAAAAAAGTTTTAAATTTTAAAATAGGATTTAATTATCTCAAGATAGCTAAGGAACAGAGATTCCTCTGTATCAACCAAGCATCCCAGTCTGACCTAAGAAGTCTGGATGTTAATCTTATGAAAGATTCTCATAGTGTTCTTGAAATTATCTCATAATGAAGAATTTTTACATTAATGTTGCAAGTTAGAAACAAAGTGTTTATCAAAGGCTAAGGGAAAATGAAACAACCCAAAGTTACATTTTGTGATATAGAACAAAAGCAGTATCATACATAGTTTCAAGGATTTTTAGGATGAGGTTAAGCTATTTCAGTCACAGAAATTAAAATAATAATAGTTTGAGAATAAACTGAATTATTTCTTACCATACTTATAGAAATTTTAATGTCTTCTGATATCTTATAGTATGTGTTAGAATTTGCATCTGGGTTATTTTTTGTAACAACAGATAGCTTGTAAATTTGGAAATATTTTAGATTTCTAGCTAAACCTCATATACTTTTGTTTAGTTGTTTTTCAGTCATGGTCTAGTTCCTCTGAACTCATTTGATATTTTCTTTCTTTTTTTTAAACCCTTACCTTCTGTCTTGGAGTCAATACTGTGTATTGGCTCCAAGGCAGAAGAGCAGTAAAGGCTAGGCCATGGGTGTCAAGTGACTTGCCCAGGGTCACACAGCTGGGAAGTTTCTGAGGCCAAATTTGAGCCTACGACCTCCTGTCTCTAGGCCTGAGTCTCAATCCACTGAGCTACCCAGCTGCCCCTTTGATATTTTCTTGACAAAGATACTGGAGTGGTTTGCCATTTCTTTCTCCAGCTCATTTTTATAGATGAGGAACTGTGGCAATTAGGGTTAAGTGACTTGCCCAGGGTCACACAGCTACTGAGTGTCTGAGGCCAGATTTGAACTTAAGATGAGTCCTCCTGAATTGAGGCCCACTGCTGTATCCATTTTCTCTCCTAGTTGCCCCACCTCATGTACTACTTAATTTTTAATTTACAAATAATTCAAGATTCTAATACTTTGCTTCCATTACCTACGTTTTTAATGGGTTTTTGGAGTCAGGTGTATCTCTTTATCTTATTTCATTTCATTTCCTTCAGACTTTGATTTCAGAGTAAATGTTGTACAGCTTTTTTTCTGTTCTGACCCAGAACTTTTTTTTGTTTGAGGCAAATTTTTGATACTTGGAACTCCATTTCAACAAATGGGAGGTTATGAATATATTCAGAACAATCAGGAATGTAGTACAATATTCTCTTCCAATAAAGGCACTTAATTAATATTATCTTTGTAATATTACTAATATTTTTATTATAAAAAATAGCTTTGTTTCCTAGTACAAACATTTAATAGCCATATTATTCTAATGGTACATTGTTCCAATAAGACAAAATTCCTGCTATAATTGTGTCAAGGGGAGAAGTATTATTGCTTACTTGTTCTGGGAGTCGAGATAAAAATGTTGTTTCTTTAAATATTTGAAAAAACTCCATATGCTGAGAATAATATGCCAGACTTTTTTCCCTTGAAAAGTACTATTTTTATTTTACCTGATAGAAGCTGAGTATGGTGATTCACAGAAAGGTTTAAGTACTTTAGGTAGTACTATGTTGTCCATTTGGCTTCTATTGAGAATAACTGAAAATATAGATAGATGAATGGTGGTAACAGAATAGATCCGATTATGATATCATTACAATGGCTGTGAGATACTGGAACTGGTCTGCAGACATTACCCAAAATCCAATAATCTGTTCAACTAGAAAAAGATGTAGGTGAGGAATATAAGTGGTTTTCTTCTTTCATAGATGTGGATCATACCTGTCTTTAAACTCTTTATTCCCCCACTAAGAGTAATTTAAAAAAGCAATAATGTCTTCAGAATAAATTTTTATTATAATCTGAAGTCTGTAAATATGTAATTGTCCAAGGCAACATGGTTATTAGTGGGATATCCTATGTATTAAGGAATGTTATACTATATCCAACTTTTTGAAACTTTTAAGTCTTTAACAAAATGGTATGACTTGTAGGAAATTATGTATTCACTTTGAAAAGGTGATGGTTTTCCTCTTAAAATAGTGATTGCGTCTTTTTCTTATGACTTTGATAAGTTTTGTAATGTTTATGAATAACAGAGAGTAATACAGAATTGTTCCCTGACAGTCCGCCATATTATAATCATTCATTGCCCATTTTAGGAACTCGTAGTTAGATGGAGATCTTGCCCCTATTCCACAAGCCATAGCAGGAAGGCTAAGGCAAATCTTTTGTGTTCTGGAGTGACAAATTGTCTTCATTAATGGAAACTTGGCTCTTATGGACTACTGAAAGTCTACTACTTTTATGGCTAGCTTTAGGCTTGCTACTTTTTACCAGGGATGATTCTCAGGAAAAAGGTCATGGTTTTCTAGTGTCCTGTAGGATAATAAATTTTTTCTGTTTGAGACGTGTTCCAGTGGGGAAGCCTTGGTATTTTCTTGATATATTCACAGAAAGCCCAAAATAAAAATTTCCAGGAAGAAAATATCCTAATCACATTAGGGAAATCTTAACTCAAAGATAAATGTAAATATCAGCTCAAATGAGCATTGGCTAGATCTGTTAGTTAAACATGATGAACTTTATTTAAACAACTTCTTTTGGGCAAAGTAGTTTTTATTGATTGCCTTAATTTCCTCTTCATTGGAGGTGAGATCCCCCTAAACAACTTCTTTTGACACATTATAAACCTCACACTTTTTTACTCAGAGGCATAGCTAGAAAATATCTTTTTTGTCTTCTGAGGAAATGACAAGACCTGAATACATGTCTGTCATATGGCTGGTAAATCAAGTCAGTACAGCATTTTGAGTCAGTTTATTTCATCAGTCAAGAGAAATTCTATGCTGTTAGAACTTATCAGGCAGTGTGCCTTATTCAAATACCCAATTTCCAATTTAACAATCCCAAGAACTAAATCCAGTGAAATCTTACTATGGAAATCATCTATCACCTATCTAATTTTGCTAGTAAATAATTTTAATTTCATATTCAAAATCATGCCACATTTTCATGCATATTTTTGTGTAGTCAACATATTCAGCTTATTTCTATTGATCAGACAATAGAAAAAGAAAGAACTGTCTAAATCTATATACCATAATCAAAATTTCTGTCTTCTCACTTTAAAATTCTCACCCCCCCATTTATGTATATATTTGTGTGTGTACACATACCCGTATGTATACACACACATATATATTTATAAAATATGAATAAATACTTTTATTTTTCTTACATGAAGCATTGACTTAGATACAAAATAATCTTACTTTTCTGGGATTCATGCCAGGGCATACAATGTTTCCTACTGGGTTTTCTTATCTATTAAGTTTCTCTTCTTTGACTTCCTTTTTATTACGTTCTCAGCATTTCACAGTTTATTTGAACAAGTCTGAAATGGCTAAGTTCTGTTTCAGACAAGCTGGGAAATTGGGTTTGGCTGCAGCTTAGAGTTTGTTTTTTGCTTGTTTGTTTTGTTCCATATTGTTTTCTGAATTCTGTGAAGAAGAGAAAGGTAACATTACTATGGTTGTTCAGGGAGATGAGGCTGATGCCATAAGATTTTCTATCTCATTGTTTAAGCTTAGATGGTAAGAATTAGGAGTTATTTCAGAAAGACCTGTTTTGAGCAAATTGGGCAGAGGTTACTTTTGTAGAGGTGGTGGGCAGACTGAAGGACTTTTTAAAAAGGTATACTTGAAACTTTTGTTGTTTTCTTGTTATTTGTAGAGTTTAGCAATGAATATTCAATTGTTATTGTTAATTTGTAAGATTTATCAACTTTTCATAGACTACTAATTGTTTTTACGTTTGTGGTTTGAATTTTAAAATGGACAAAATGTAGATTGTGTGTCTTTTAGAAAAACTTTTCATGCTAATATCTGTCCATGATTTTAGAATGTGGGGACTTAACTACACTTAAAAAAATTAAAACTAGGTTATATTTGCTGCTCTTTAGAATGATTCTTGTGAGTCAGTAATCAAAACTAGTCCATAAACCAGGCTGCAATACTTTTGGGGGGGTGTTACTGATAGCTGCTTAGTGCCTCTGTTATTCTTTTTATTTCTCAGTTCATTTTTGCTTTAAAATGGAAGGCCAAGTAACAGCATGATTTTTAATGTAGGATCCATGAAGTTTAGATCGATAGATATATTTCACTATAATTAATTTCCTTTGTAATACCATGCATTTCATTTGATGTTTTTCAATCTAAATACTGAGGAGAGTGCTATAGGTTTCACCCCAGACATTTTTGCCCTGGATACAGTTGGCATTCTTTTAAAACAGAAATTCTTACCTGCTTCCTTCCTGCTGTGTGTGCATGTGCATGTAGGCGTGCGTGCATATATGTGTGTGTAATGCACATCTTTGGCATGCAGGTGAAACCCATGTACATCTTTTCAGATAATGCTTTTTTCCCAAGATTCATAATTGGAGGAAGTGGTAATTTTCAGTTTGAGATCATTGAAAGTAATGATTTAATTTTTCCCATTTAAGTTCATGAACCTACTGTAATTTCCATTAACTCTTAGGGTTTGGGGGGGGGGATGGGAGAAGCAGGGATGGGCAAGAGTCAGTGAATGTCCTAGGGACTCCTGTTTAAGCATTTCTCGTTACCATCTTAGGTGTAATCAAAAGGTTTATGTTGCTAGAGAAAAGGAATCACAGGCTAGCTTTCAGGGATGACACATTCATTCCTATACTGAATGAGGTAAATCATTCACAGTCCTTATGTATATAATCTAAATTCTTACAGAGAAAGAAGCATAAAGCGTCCTTGGATGAAAACACTTAGGAACTACCTGTTTAGAAATCAAGTCATTCATAATTGATGTCAGGTAAGGCAATAGTGGATGGAAGAGACTTCTTGCATTATCCAATGAAGAAAATAACAAAACCTGAGTTGAATCAGGGGAATGTTCATGAATTCTACTTGAAGGAAGCCAGGGTACTCTCATATTCTGCTATAGCAAAAACTTATCTGACTTCTCTTGGTAATCATATAATCTTGGTATAACCATAAACCCTCTAAACTACTCATTTAAACGTTGAATCCGCCAGATCTGACTTACACAAAATTGGTCTGATATAGATCAAAACAAATTATAGCAGATACAATTTCTCACCGAAAAATTCTCATAGAATTTTAAATTATATTCTCTTATCCCTGATAATTCAACCCATGGGACCTATTGAAGAAAATTCCATGCTGCTACCAGTTTTTATGGGAAATTGGTATTTTTACAGTACCATATTGTTGAAATAAGCTTAGTAATGTAGCATTATGTTTTATGACCACATCTATTAGAAAATTTTATTACTTAAATAACTGTTTGGAAGATTATTGCCTAAACAAGATTGACAGTTATTATATAGTCTTATGAAGAATCCTTATACTAAATTGTAGAAGTTATTTTATGCTGTTTTTACATTAAAGTTGCAACTTAGTAACTTTACTTACTAAGTTGTAACTTATTTGTAAACTTAGTGTAACTAAATTATAACTTAGTGAACAGTGATTATCAAAGGAAGTGGAAGAACAAATGTTTTATTTTGTAAAATAAAATAATCACAGTATCATACAACTTCAGAGACTTCCAGGCTGAGGTAAGAATAGCTTCAAGATGCAGAACATCTCAAGGTAAGAACAACTCAAAGACTTAGAGATTATTTTTAGTAAATTAAAATTATTTAGATTTAACTAAATGTTAGGGTAAGGCTTATGCTTTAGAACAAAGATTCCCATTGTTTTTTATTTTGAGTATTTCAGCAACAGAAACATGTTATTAATCTCTAAGGTAATTTAATATGCTACTTATAATATTCTTTTAGATTTATTCATTAAGGGTTTATAATAGCTATAGTGATGAATTTAACTCCCAAACCTCCAATTTAAAATTTACATTAAAAACTAAATTTTTTCTACTTGTAATTATGAAATATAAATTGATTATGAATATTATATATAGGACATGCTATAAGAATTCAAAGAATTATTCCAGAAAAATTTCATAAAGCTTTCTATTATCTATTAGGCTTAATATTACATTTCTTTATAGTATAATCTTTTGAATATAAATAGCATTTTAAATGACATAAATTCTAACTTAGTAGATGTTTAATACATTGTAATAATCATATGTATACTTATTTCAGTGTTGATCTTTTAAATTTGAACACAGGGTTCACATTGTTTGGCTTAACATGAAACACAGTTTTAAATTTGGTTTTTGCATCAAGTTTATTTTTGTCTTTTAATTTTAAAGGAAAATAAAGTGAGAGTGCTTACAAGCTCTCTTGCTGGGAGATAGAAATTCATTTTTTATTTTTAACCACCTAACCAACTGATTAAAATTAATAACTTGTTACTATGGAGAAATTTACTTTGTTTAAATACTATTTTTATGTAAATTAAACTTAGGAATCTTTAGATGTGATTAAATCACTACAACATTGAAGTGCCTGTGCACAATTATCTCCCAGTTCTAATTTCACTTTGCATCTGTTTCTATAGGTCTTAACATGTTTTGTTTTGTTTTCTTAAACCCTTACTTTCCATCTTGGAATCAATATTGTGTATTGGTTCAAAGGCAGAAGAGTGGTCAGGGCCAGGCAATGGGGGTTAAGTGACTTGCCCAGGGTCAGACAGCTGGGAAGTGTCTGAGGACAGATTTGAACTCAGGATCTCCATCTCTGGGCCTAACTCTCAATCCACTGAGCTACCCAGCTGCCCCCTTTACCATGTGTTTCTGAAACCCAGCCTAGCATAATAGTATTCAATCATACTCATTTGCCTCATTTTCTTAAGCCATTCTCTAATTGATGGGTTTGTATTCAACAATTCTTTATCTCCACCATAAAGAGCTGCCATAAATAGCATTGAAGATATAGTTCTTTTCCCTTTTTCTTGGATTTCTTTAGAATACAGACCTAGGAGTAATATTGCTGGGTTAAATGGTATGCATTGTTTTATAACCCTTTGGGCAGAGTTCCAAATTGTTCTTTGGAATGGTTGGCTCAGTTCAGTACTTTACCAGCAGTTTATAGTATTTTTATTTTACTCTTATCCTCTTCAGCATTTATTTTTTATGATAGGAGGGAAATGATACTTCAGAGTCCATTTAATTTGTATTTCTGTAATCAGTAATGATTTAGAATATTTTTTCATAAGACTATAAATAGCTTTGATTTCTTCTGAAAACGGTCTCTTTATATCCTTTGGCTATTTTTCAATTGGGTAATGGCTGTTATTTTTATTAATTTGACTTAATTTATATTCAGTATATATTTGAGAAACATTCTGTATAAATTTATGTTATTACTTCATCATTTATCACATAATTTAGCAAAATGTAGTTTCCCTGATTATCTATTTTAATTAAGTCTGTTTATTTCTTTTGCTTTATTTGAGATCATGATTGCTATCCCTACCTTTTTTCCCTACCTCTACCCTTTTTTACTTAAGTTGAAACATATAAGATTTTATATTAGGACTTTATAAATTCTATATATTTATGTTTTCATTTCAAGTGTGCTTCCCATAAACAACAAAGAAACCATGATTATGGTTTCTAATCCATTCTGTTATCTACTTCCATTTTGGGTGAATTCATACCATTCATATTCCCAATAATTATTACTAGCCATCTATTTCCTTCTGTCCCATTTCCTTTGTTTCTTCTTTTAAAATCCTGTTTCTCCTCAAAAGTCTATTTTGCTTCCAATCACTAACTTCCTTTATCCATCTTCTCCTATCTTCCTATTGGATGAGATAGATTTCTTTACACAACTAAGTCTATATATCTGAACTAATTTCAAATGGAGTAACATCCAAGTATTGCCTGCAAACATTTTCATTTTCCCATGAATTAGAAAAGTTTTTCCTTGTAGCCCTCTTTTATTAAAGAAAATGTTAAATATTAAAAAGAAAATCTACCTCACTCTTCCTACTCCTTTAGTACACCCCTCCTCATTCATTTATTTATTTATCTATCTTTATTTATTCATTTATTTTTTTATTCACATGGAATTCCTTCAGTTCATTGTTTCTTTGAACACAGTCGTATTCCATCACCAACAGATACCATAATTTGTTCAGCCATGCCCCAACTAGAGGGAGTACCCTCATTTTCCAGTTTTTTGCCACCACGAAGAGTGCTGCTATGAATATTCTTGTATAAGTTTTTTTCCTAATTATCTCTTTGGGGTACAAACCCAACAGTACTATGGGTAGATCAAAAGATAGGCAGACTTTTAGCACCCTTTGGTCATAGTTCCAAATTGCCTTCCAGAATGGTTGGATCAATTCACAACTCCACCAGCAATGCACTAATACCCCAATTTTGCTACACCCCCTCCAACATTCATTACTTTCTATTGCTGTCATGTTAGCCAATCTGCCAGGTGTGAGGTGGTACCTCAGAGTTTTTTTTTTTTTTTGATTTGCAGTTCTCTGATTATAAAAGATTTAGAACATTTTTATGTGTTTATTGATAGTTTTGATTTCTTTATCTGAAAATTGACTATTCATGTCCTTTCCCATTTATCAATTGGAGAACGGCTTGATTTTTTTTTGACAAGTGATTTAGCTCTTTATAAATTTGAGTATACTTTTGTCAGAGTTTTTTGTTGTGAAGATTTTTCCCCAATTTATTGCTTCCCTTCTAATTTTAGTTACATTGGTTTTGTTAGTACATCCCTCTTTAACACCACTATTTTTTGAGATCTTTCCAACAATCTTATAATATTCTTTTCCTCTTGTTTGGTCATAAATTCTTCCCTTTACCATAGATCTTACAGGCAAACTGTTCTCTGTTCTTCTAATTTGCTTGTGGTTTTAGCCTTTATGTCTAATTCATATAAGCATTTGGACTATATCTTGATATTAGGTATGAGATAGTGATCTATAACTATTTTCTTCCATATCATTCACCAGTTTCCCCAGCATTTTTGGTCAAATAGTGAGTTCTTATCCCAAAATCTGGGATTTTTGGGTTGATGAAATTATTAGGTTACTAAGGTCATTTATTCCTTTATATTGTATATAATCTGTTACATTGATCTACCATTCTATTTCTTAGACAATACTAGATTTGATGATTATTGTTTTGTGTAGTACATTTGAAATCTGGTACTGGTAGGCCAACTTATTTTCATTGATTCCCTTGATATTCTTGACCTTTTGTTCTTCCAGATGACAGTTTTAATTGTTTTTTTCCTAGACCTATAAAATAATTATTTGGTAGTGTGATTAATATGGTGATGAATAAGTAAATTAAGTAGATTTGTCATTTTTATTATATTATCTAGTCCTACCCTTGAGCTTTTTTTTAGCAATTGTTTAGATCTGACTTTATTTGTATGAAAAATGTTTTATAATTGTGTTCATATTATTCCTATTTTTGTCTTGGCATACAGATTCCCAGGAATTTTATATTTAGACAATATAAAATTTTATTTTAAATGGAATTTCTCTATTTCTTGATGTTCAATTTTATTGGTGATATATAGAAATGACAATGATTTACATGAGTTTATTTTATATCCTGCAACTTTGCTAGTCATTAATTCAATTAGTTTTTTAACTGATTCTTTAGCATTCTCTTAGTGTACCCTCATACTGTAAAGAGTGATAGTTTAGTTTCTCCATTCCCTTCTCTAATTCCTAAATTTCTTTTTCTTCTCATTACTTAAGCTACCATTTCTAGTATAATATTTTATAAGAGTGGTTATAATGAGCATTCTTTCTTCACCTCTCATATTATTGGAAAGGTTTCTAACTTATCCCCCTTGCAAATAATACTTATTGATGGTTTTAGAGAGATACTACTTATCATTTTTTTTATTTTATTTTTTAATTTAATTTTTTCAAGTCAATTTAGAACATTATTCCTTGGTTACAAGAATCATATTCTTTCCTTCCCTTCCCTCCACCCACCCTTCTCGTAGCCAACATGCAATTTCATTGGATATTACATCTGTCCTTGATTAGAACCTATTTCCATGTTGTTGATGTTTGCACTAATATGTTCATTTAGAGTCTATATCCCCAATCATATCTCCCTCGACCCATGCAATCAAGCAGTTGTTTCTCTTCTGTGTTTCTACTCCCACAGTTTTTCCTCTGAATGTGGATATTGTTCTTTCTCATAGATCTCTCAAGGTTGTTGATCAATGCAGGATCACTGCATTGACACTAACAGAGAAGTCCATTACATTACATTGTACCACAGTGTATCAGTCTCTGTGTATAATGTTCTCCTGGTTCTGCTTCTTTCACTCTTCATCAATACTAGGAGATCGTTCCAGTTCACATGGAATTCCTTCACTTTATTATTCCTTGAGCACAACAGTATTCCATCACCAATATATACAACAATTTGTTCAGCCATTCCCCAATTGAAGGGCATCCCCTCATTTTCCAATTTTTGGCCACCACAAAGAGGGCAGCTATGAATATTCTTTTTTTAAGGAAAGACCAATTTATTATTGTGCTTTTTGGCTTTATTAATAGAAATGAGTTGTGTCACAGACTTTATCTACATCTATTGAGATAATCATGTGATTTCTGTTAGTTTTGTTCTTGATATGATCAATTATGTTGATAGTTTTCCTAATATTAAACCCACACTGTATTGCTGGTATAAATCTGAGCTGGTCATAGTAAATGATCCTTGTGATTTATTACTATAGTCTCCATGCTAGTATTTTTTTTAATTTTTGAATCTATGTTTATTAAGGAAATTGTCCTATAATTTTTTCTTCTGTTTTTATTCTTCCTGACTTAGGTATAAGCACCATATTTGTGTCTTGAAAGAAATTTTATAGACTCCTTATTTGCCTGTTTTCCCAAATGGTTAATATAGTATTGGAATCATTCTTTAAACGTTTGATAGAATTCACTTGTGAATACACTTGATGCTAGGAATTTTTTCATATAGAGTTGATTGATGACTTGTTTGATTTATTTTTCTGAGAAGAAATTATTTAAGTATTCCTTTTCATCTTTTGTTAATCTGGGCAATTTATGTTTTTGGAAATATTCATTCATTTTACTTATATTGTCACATTTATTTGTATATAATTGGGCAACATAGGTCCTAATGATTGCTTTAATGTCCTCTCCTTTGGTGGTTAATTCATGCTTTTTGTTATTTTGATACTGATAATTTGATTTCCTTTTAAAAATCAAATTAACCAATGTTTTATCTATTTTATCTGGTCTTCTCCCATGAAACCAATTCCTTGTCTTATATATTTGTTCAACAGGTCTCTTACTTTCAGTTTTAGGATTTCCAAATTAGTCTTATTTGGGATTTTAATTTGTTCTTTTTCCCCAGTTTTTTTAGTTGCATTCCCAATTCATTGATCTACCTTTTCTCTATTTTATTGATGGAAGTGTTTAGAAGTAGAAAATTTCCCCTAAGTACTACTCTGACTGTATCTCCTAAATTTTGATATATTGTTTCCTCATTGCCATTTTCTTTAAAGAAATTACTTGGGGCAGCTTGGTGGATCAGTGGATTGAGAGCCAGGCCCAGAGACACGGGACATCTTGGGTTCAGATCTGGGGAGGGGAATGAAATTTTAAAAAATATACATTTACTAGATCTGAGAAGAAAACTGAAAGGGAATAGAAAGTAATATAAACTTCTTTTGAAAAGTATGTGACACTTAAAAAATCTAATCATGTATTAGGACATAAAAATTTTACAATCAAATACAAAAAAGCAAAAATAATAAAGGTATCTTTTTTATATCATAATTCAATAAAATTATAATTGATTAGGGTCTATGGAAAGACAAAGTAAAAATTAACTAGAGATTAAATAATCTAATTCTAAAAAGGGTTTCTGAGGACAGATTTGAACCTAGGACCTCCCCTCTCTAGGCCTGATTCTCAATCCAGTGAGCCACCAAATGCCCCCCCCCAAATTGATTTGATTTGTATCTCTCTGATTATAAGAGATTTAGAACACTTTTTCATGTGCTTATTAATAGTTTTCATTTCTTTATCTGAAAATTGCCTATTCATGTCCATTGCCCATTTATTAATTGGAGAATTGATTTTTTTGTAAAATTGATTTAGCTCTTTATAAATTTGAGTAATTAGACTTTTGTCAGAGTTTTTTGTTATGAAGATTTCCCCCAACTTGTTGCTTCCCTTCAAATCAGTTTTGTTTGTATTATACCTTTTTAATTTAATGTAATCAACATTTTTAAATTTATATTTTGTAATTTGTTCTAACTCTTGCTTGGAATTAAAATCTTTCCCAAATATCTGACAAGTATACTATTCTGTGTTCACCTAATTTATTTATAGTTTCCTTCTTTGTATTCAAGTCATTCACTCATTCTGAGTTTATCTTGGTGTAGGGTGTTACAAATTCTTTATTTTATTTTTGAAAATTTTATTTAATTTGTCAATTTAAAACATTTTTCCTTGGTTACAAGAATCATCTTCTTTCCCTCCCTTCCCTTCCCCCCACCTCTTCCTGTAGCCAATGCTCAATTCTACTGGGTTTTACATGTGTCCTTGATCAGAACCCATTTCCATGTTGTTGATGTTTGTACTAGGATGATCCTTTAGAGTCTAACTCCCCAATCATATCCCCCTGGACCTATGCAGTCAAGCTGTTGTTTTTCTTGGTGTTTCTACTCTCACAGTTATTCCTCTGAAAGTGGATAGTGTTCTTTCTCATAGATCCCTCCAGGTTGTTCAGGATCACTGCATTGCCACTAATGGAGAAGTCCACTGCGTTCAATTGTGCCTCAGTGTATCAGTTTCTGTGTACAGTGTTCTCCTGGTTCTGCTCCTCTCACTCTGCATCAATTTCTGGAGGTTATTCCAGTTCACGTGGAATTCCTCCAGTTCATTTTTCCTTTGAGAACAATAGTATTCCATCACCAACATATAACACAATTTATTCAGCCATTCCCCAATTGAAGCCATCCCCTCATTTTCCAATTTTTTTGCCGCTACAAAGAAAACTACTATGAATATTCTTGTACAAGTCTTTTTCCTTATTATCTCTTTGGGGTATCAATGCAGCAGTGCTATGGCTGGATCAAAGGGCAGGTAGTCTTTATTGCCCTTTGGGCATAGTTCCAAATTTCCCTCTAGAGTATTTGAATCAATTCAAAACTCCACCAGCAATGCATTAATGTCCCAATTTTGCCACATCCCCTCCAACTCTTATTACTTTCCTTTGCTGTCATGTTAGCCAATCTGCTAGATGTGAGGTGGTATCTCAGAGTTGTTTTGATTTGCAGTTCTCTGATTACAAGGGATTTAGAACATAACCATAAAATATGTGAAGTAAGGGGGCCTTGTGGTACCAGATCTCAAAATATACTATAATGCTGAGTTCTTCAAAACAATATGGCACTGGCTAAGAGACCGAAAGGAGAATCAGTAGAATAGACTTGGTGTCAGTGATCTCAGCAAGACAGTCCATGATAAACCCAAAGATCTCAGCTTTTGGGACAGTAATCCACTATTTGATAAAAAGTGCTGGAAAAATTAGAAGACAATATGGGAGAGGTTGGGTTGCATCAACATCTCACACCCTACACCAACATAAACTCAGAATGAGTGAATGACTTCAATATAAACAAGGAAACTATAAGTAAATTAAGTGAACACAGAATAGTATACCTGTTAGATCATTGGGCAAGGAAAGATTTTACGACCAAGGAAGTGGTAGAAAAAATCACAAAATGTAAAATAAATAATTTTGAGTACATTAAATTAAAAAGTTTTCGCACAAACAAAACCAATGCAGCCACAATTAGAAGGGAAGCAACACATTGGGAAAACATCTTCATAACAGAAACCTCTGACAAAAGTCTAATTAGTCAAATTTATAAAGAGCTAAATCAATTGTACAAAAAAATCAAGCCATTCTCCAATTGATAAATGGGCAAGGGACATGAATAGGCAATTTTCAGGCAAGGAAATCAAATCTACTAATAAACCCATGAAAAAGTGTTCTCAATCCCTCAAATCAGAGAGATGCAAATCAAAACAACTGCTTTAACTGCCTGACCACAGCGGTGAGGGGACAGGTCAGAGGAGAGACTCTAAAAGAACACTCCAATGCAAATATTAACAGCATGGCAAAAGGTTCGAATCAAGAACACATGTGATACCCAGTGGAATCACGAATGGGCTACGGGGGGTAGGGGGAAGGAAAAGAAAATGATCTTTGTCTTTAATGAATAATGCATGGAAATGATCAAATAAAATATTATAAAATTAAAAAAAAGAGGCCAAAAAAAACAACTGCTTTATTTTAGAAGCTGCTAAGTGCTGTGTAATTTTGACCGTCCTTTCATGATGTTTTATTTGTGTCTTTCTCTCCATAGTTTTTCTCCTTGATCTTGGAGCTCTTGATTAGGGCTTTAATATTCCGGGTAGTTGACATTTGGGGTTTTATTTTAGGAGGCAATCAGTGTATTCTTTCAATTTCTTTTTTACCCACTTGTTCAAGAATATCAGTGCAGTTTTCTTTGAAAATTTCTTATAACACGACGTCTTGGCTTTTTATTTTATTTTATTTTATTTTATTTTGGTCATTGCTTTTAAGTAGTCCAACAGTTTTAAAATTGTATCTTCTGGATTTATTTTCCAAGTCAATTTTTTTTCCAATGAGATAATTTCATGTTGAATTTTTTTCATCTTTTTTTGGTTCTTTTTTGTTTTATTTTTTCCTTGCTGTCTCCTGGATTCATTAGCTTCTATTTATCCAATTCTAATTTTTAAGAAATTATTTTCTCATGTGATCCTTTGAATCTTCTTTCCAACTTGGTGAATTCTGCTTTTTGTGAAACTCTTTTCTTCATTGAATTTCAGCTCTTCTTTTTCCATTTGGTCAATTTTGCTTTTTAAAGTGTTTTTTTTTCTTGCATAACTTTAATTTCTTATCCCAATTTTTCCACTGCCTCTCTTATTTGATTTTTTTAAATTGTTTTTGAGCTTTTCTAGAGTCCAAGACAAATTCTCATGTTTCTTTGAAGTTTTGCATATAGCTGCTTTGATCTTACTGTCTCCTTCTGAATCTGTGCCTTTCTCTATTTTTTTCTCTGTCATAATTTTTATGGTTATGTGTTTTGGGTTTTGTGTGTGTGTCCACGTGCCTGTGTGCGCCTATGTGCTCATTTTCCTAGCTTTTTTCTTGAGTTTTTTTTTAATTTTAAAAGTAAGTTCTGTTCTCAATGTAGAGGGGACACTTTCTTGACTTGAGTATTTTCTTGCTCCTACCCTCATCTTTAGTTCTGGGTTTCTACAAGTTTTAGTTCTTCCAAGATTATATAATGACCTATGAGCTGGGAGCTCTAAAAGCTGCTTTCTACTTTTGATTCTGTGTCTCCCAGAGTCTGCTGATGGCTTTCATGGACCAGAATACTGTGACCTTTGCCTTATACTGAGTCTTGGGCTTCACTCTAAGCTTACACTGGGTGGGCACAATGTAGACCGCCTCATTTTTGGTCCTCACGACAGGCTTGGGTAGGGGCTTTGGGCTTACAATAGCTAAGTGCAGTGTATACTGCCTTTTGTTGGAGCTCAGGGCCTTGCCTTGGGTTTGGACAGAGGCTTAGGATCCTCACTCTTGGCTTATGCTTGCGATGAGCAGTGTGGACTGCCTTTTGCTGGGGGCCTGGAGCTTCACTGCAAGCTTTCATGAGGCTTTGTACTTAAAGAGGGGTATAGGGGTGCTCTGCTGTTGGCATAATCAGGGTCTTATGGATTCATAGTTGGCTAGGGGCCAGTTTCAGAATCTGGAGCAGTAGGAGTGAGGGTAGGTTGAGTGTTGTACTAGTATTACTTTGTGTATACATTTTTATTGCTGCTTTCCATCTAATTTGGACAATATTTCAATTGCAGAAAAAATTTTCAACTTAATGTACTCAAAATTATCCATTTTTCCATCTTACAGTATTTTCCATCTCTTGTTTACTAATAAACTTCTCTTCTATCTATTATTTTAAAGCACTTACCTTCTGTCTTAGAATAAGTACTATATATTGGTTCTAAGGCTGAAGAGGGGTAAGGGCTGGGCATTGGGGGTTAAGGGACTTGTCCAAGGTCACACAGCTACGAAGTGTCTGAGGTCAGATTTGAACCTAGGTCCTCCTGTCTCTGGGCCTGACTCTTTTTTATTTGTTTTTAATCTTATTTGTTTTTTAATTTATTTCGTCAGTTTAGAACATTATTGCTTGGTTACAAGAGTCATATTCTTTCCCTCCTTCCCCTTCCCACACCCCTTCCCACAGCCGATGCACAATTTCATTGGGTATTACATGTGTCCTTAATCAGAACCTATTTCCATGTTGTTAATGTTTGCACAAGGATGTTCATTTAGAGTCTATATCCACAATCATATCCCCCCTAGACCCAGAAAAACTGACTATATTCTTACAGGGGTCATTTAATAAAATGGAAGAATTCCAAGCATTTGTAAAGAAAAGAGCAGACCTGAACAGAAAATTTGATGCTCAAACACAGAACCCAAGAGAATCATCAAAAGGTAATCAAGAAAGGGGGAAAAAAGAAAAACAAAACAAAAAACCCAATCTTTTTTTAAGAGACCCAATAAAACAAAATGATATGTATCCCTATAAGAAAAGAGGACATTGGAAACTCTTAAAAATTGCTATTATCACCTAGGTAGCTGGAAGAATTATACTCAGAGGGAACAGTAACAAACTGTATAGGATGAAATGCGAAGACATAAATATGTATATATATATATATATATATATATATATATATATATATAACTAGAGTTTTAAAAAGAGGTTAATACTAAGAGACATGGGAAAAGAAACACAATGGGAGTAAATTTATGTGTCACATAGAAGTGCATTGTGGGAGGTGGGGGATAACACCAATACACTGGAAGGATAAAGAGGTTGGAGACAGGAAGTACTCATTCCTTAGGTGCATTGAAATTGACTCAAAGAGGGAAGAACAATCTAATCTATTGGGGGCAGAGAATAGATTTGTGCCCTATAGGGAAGTAGAAGGGTAACAAATGGACTGGTGGGGAGGGAAGCAGTACAAGGGAGGGAGAGGGTTGGGGTAGTAGTTTAAAAAGACTGTAAAGAAAATAGGGGAATAAGAAGGGAGGGGGTAGATAGGGGAGTAAAATAAGGGTGGGAATTAGGGGGACTGATTAAAAACAAAACACTAGCATAGAAGGAAATAGTGAAAGAAGAAAGTACAGAACTAGGAGAGGATATCAAAATGCTGGGAAATACACAGCTGGTAATCATAACTCTCAATGGGTCTGACTCTTAACCCCTTGAGCTACTCAGCTTCCCCCATACTTAATTCTTTTTTTTTTTTAATTCCTTACCTTCCGTCTTGGAGTCAATATTGTGTATTGGCTCCAAGGCAGAAGAGTAGTAAGGGCTAGGCAATGGGGGTCAAGTGACTTGCCCAGGGTCACACAGCTAGGAAGTAGCTGAAGCCGCATTTGAACCCAGGACCTCCTGCCTCTAGGCCTGGTTCTCAATCCACTGAGCTACCCAGCTGCTCCCACTTAATTCTGATATGCAATGTTTCTTGGTTTTCTAATTTGCTTTTGTTATCCCCTTTTATGTTTAAATGATGTATCTGTTTTGTTCTTTTCTAAGATGTAGATATTTGTCTATATCTAGTTTTTGCCAAACTGTTTTCCAATTGTCTCAGCAATTTTTACCAAATAGTGATTTTTTTTATCCTAATACTCTGGATATATATATATATATTTTTTTTTTCAAAAACAGAGTTACTATAAGGTTATTACTGTTTGTTGTATTTCTCTACTGTTCTACCGATCTACCTATTTCTTATCAAGTCCCAGATAGTTTTGATATTTACTACTTTGATGTTTATTTGATATTTACTACTTTATATTTAACTGTAAATAACTATTTTCAGTTAAAAGTTTGGGCTTCTAAGCTTTATTCCTTATATATTTTTTGTTAATTTCATTAATTTTGACATTCTTGATCTTTTGTTTTTCCAAATGTATTTTATTATTTTTTCTAGTGCAATTAAGTAATTATTTTTTGTAATTTGATTGGCATGGCATTCAATAAGTAGGTTAGTTTAGGTAGGATTTTTTTAAAATTATGTTGGCTCTGTCTAAGAAAAGTTGATATTTCTCCAATTGTTTAGTTTTCGGTTATATTTGTGTAAAAAGTGTTTTATAATTATGTTTGTGTAGTTACTGATTTTGGTTTGGCAGTCATATTCCACACATTTTATTATATCTTTGTTTTTTTTAAAGGAATTTTTCTATTTCTTTGTTCAGGACTTTGTTAGTATCACATAAAAAATAATGATGATTTATGTGGGTTTATTTTTATAATTTTCTACTGTACTAAAATTATTGAGAATTTCAACTAAATTTTTGTTTGAATCTCTATGATTTTTCATATACTATCATGTTTTTTGGAAAAAAAATATTTTTATTAACTCTTTGCCTGTTCTGTTTCCTTTCATTTCTTTTTCGGCCTTTATTTCCTATCACTAGCATTTCTAATATTATGTTAAATTATATTGGTGATATTGGTCATCCTTGTTTTACTCTTGATCTTTTTGGGAAGACTATTCTGCTTTTTTTAAGAAGTTCTTCAGTGAATTTTTGTTTCTCCTTTAACATTATGCCAATTCGGCTTTTTAAGGTGTTCTTTTCTTTTAATTTTTAAATCAAGGATATTTTATTTTCTCAATTACATGAAATAATACTTTTAAACATACATTTCCCCATATTATAAGATTCAAACTATTCCTCCCTTCCCTCCCCTACTCAGAGATCGTAAGCAATTTGATCTGGGCCATACATATGTGTCAAGGAAGTTCATCCTCTTCTCCTCTTGAGTAGCTTGACCTGTCCATCAAACATTCCTGACATAACACAGTTGTGCCAGGTTTTGTGTCCCTTTAGTAAGTTAATAGACATCAAGGCTTTGGGCTTGAGGAGAGGGGGAAGTGAGAAGAGAACCAGGAAGGAAAAAGCTGGGAACAGAGCAGGCAGGTGAAAGGAAAGAGGAAGGGACTTGCAGGCTAGGCACCATGTGGTCAGGTTACTTAGAGGAATGATAGTCTACACGTTTTAATAAACTTCATAAAATATATATCTGGGTAGAAATGTTATTTAAATTCTTTATGGAAAACCCTTTCCAAGTTGGTTATTGTTTTAGGAATACATTAATACAAATTCAAAACCCCAAAGTAACCCTGTAAGTACAGTGATAGGAATGGTTGTATACTTTGACCTACCTCTGACTCCAGTAGTTCTTTCTTAGGAGGTAGGTAGCATTCCCTATCATAATTCCGTCAGAATTATCCCAGTTTATTGCACTGATGAGAGTAGCCAAGTCTTCACACTTGATTATTATATAATCTTGTTGGTGTTGTGCATACTATGCTTCTGATTTTACTTAATTCTGTATCAGTTCATGTAGATTTTTAAAGCTTTTTCTAAAACCATCCTGCTTATCATTGCTTCTAGCATAATGGTATTCCATCTCCAACATATACCACAATTTGTTCATCCAATCCCCAATTGATTTATATCACTTAATTTTTGAATGACACCAAAAAAGTGCTTCTATAAATATTATTCTTTACGTAGTCCTTTTGTTATACAGAACAGTAGTGGCATTACAAGATCAAAAGTTATACTCAATTTTATGGCCCTTTGGACATAGTTTCAGAAAATTGGATTAATTCATAGCTCTACCAGCAATGCGATAGAGTTCCAATTTTGACATATCCCCTCCAACATTGATCATTTTCCTTACTACCATACTGTCCAGTGTGATAGATGAGTGGTGGTAACCAAGCATTGTTTTAATGTGCATTTCTCTAAGTAAGAGAGATTTAGAATTTTTAAAAAATATGATTACTGATAGTTTCGTTTTCACATGAAAATTGCTTATTTATATCATCTGTCCATTTGCTATTTGGGGAATGGCCTATATTTTTTTTTATTAATTTTGCTAAGTTCTCTATAGATTGAGAAAGTAGATCTTTATCAGAGAAATGTGTTATAAATTTTTGCCTCAATTTATTTCCCTTATAATCTTGATTACATTGGTTTTGTTTGCATAAAAGCTTTTTAATTTAATATAATCAGAATTATCATCTTATAATTCTCTCTCTCTCTCTCTCTCTCTCTCTCTCTCTCTCTCTCTCTCTCTCTCTCCCTCCCTCCCTCCCTCCCTCCCTCCCTCCCTCCCTCCCTCTCTCTCTCTCTCTCTCTCTCTCTCTCTCTCTCTCTCTCTCTCTCTCTCTCTCTCTCTCTCTCTCTCTCTCTCTCTCTCTCTCTCTCTCTCTCTCTCTCTCTCTCTCTCTCTCTCTCCCTCTCTCCCTTCCTCCCTCCCTCCCTCCCTCCTTTAAATTCTTCCCTTCTCCATTCTCTATTTTTTGGTTCTCCTAATTTATTTCTGTTATCTCTCTTTATATATAAATCTTATGTCTGTATTGATATTTTCTTGGTTAGAGGGTATAAATATCGGTCTGTTCCTAATTTCTGCTGTATAGTTTCCCAATTTTCCCAGCACTTTTTGTTAAATAGCGAGTTCTTATCGTAAAAGCTGGGATCTTTATATTTATCAACTAGTAGGTTTCTGAGGTCATTAACCCCTGCATATTATGTATCTAATCTATAGCACTGATCTACCATTCTCCTTCTTCTACCATTCTTAGAAAGTATCAGAATGTTTTGATGATTACTGCTTTGTAGTACAGTTTGAGTCCTGGTACTGTTAGTCCATCTTCCTTCCTATTTTATTTTTCCTTTAATTTCCTTTATATTCTTGACCTTTTTTCCAGATGAAATTTTGAATTATTTTTTCTAGCTCTATGAAATAATTATTTGTTGGTGTGATTGATGTGGCACTGAATAAATAAATTAATTTAGGTAGAATTGACATTTTTTCATATTAGCTTGACCTACCCATGAGCTATTAATATTTTTCCAATTGTTTAGATCTTACTTTATGTAAGAAGTATTTTGTAATTGTATTCATATAATTCCTGTGTTTTTCTTGACAGGTAGATTCCTTAGTATTGTATATTTTTGAATTATTGTAAATGGAATGACTCTATCTCTTGCTGCTAGAATTTGTTCGTTATGTATAGAAATATTGATGATTTTTACATGGATTTATTTTGTATCCTGCAACTTTACTAAAGTTATTGTTTTTTAGTTTTAACTTTTTTTTTTAGTTTAATTAACTTTAGTTAATTCTCTATGTATACCATCATATCATCTGCAAAGAGAGATAGTTGAATTTCCTCATTGCTTACTTTAAATTCTTCAATTTATTTTTCTCATTGCTAAAGTTAGCATTTCTTGAACAATTATAAATAATAGGGGTGATAGAGAAAGTGAAGCATTGTGGAACTATTCAAAGTAATGGACTTTACTACTTGTAGCAATACAATGATCTGGGAAAATCCCAAGGGACTTATGAGAAAGAATGCTATCCTCATTTAGAAAAAGAACTGTGGGAGTAGAAACACAGAAGAAAAACATGACTTATCACTTGTTTATGTGTGCATATGGGTTTTTGGTTTTAAAAGATTGTTCCATGGCAAAAATGAATAAAATGGAAGTAGGTATTATATTTGTATACCCCAGTGGAATTTCTTGTTTGCTCAAGCAGGGGTGAGGGAAGAGGGGAGAGAAAGAAAATGAATCATGTAAACATGGGAAAATATTTTTAAAATAAAAATAAAAAATAAAAAGTGTTGATAATGTGTATTCTTGCTTTATCCCTGATCTTATTGGGAAGTTTTCTTATTTATCTCCATTGCAGATGATAATTGCTTATGATTTTAGATAGAAACTAATAATTTTATAGAAAGGCCCCCTTATTCCTTTGCTGTCTAGTGTTTTTAATAGTAATGGGTATTGTGTTTTGTCAAAGGCTTTTTTCTTTATTGTGATACTCATGTGATTTCTGTTAGTTTAGTTATTGATATGCTCAATTATGTTGTTAGTTTTCCTAATATTAAACCCATCTTGCATTTCTGTTTAAATCTCACCTGAGCATAATGAGTGATCCTTTGTGATGTGATACTATAGGCTCTTTTATAGTATTTTATTTAAAATTTTTGCAGCTGTATTTATTATGGAAATTGGCCTCTAATTTTCTTTCTCTGGTTTTACTCTTCCTGCCTTAGATAACAGTACCATAATTATATCCAAAAAACAATTTGATAGAATTATTTCCTTGCTAATTTTACCCAATAGATTTTATAGTAGTTTCATTCCTTAAGTGTTTGATAGAGTTTACTTGTCCATCTGGTCCTTGCAATTTTTTTCATGGGGAATTCATTGATGGTTTGTTCAAGTTTTTTTTGCAGATGGAATTATTTAAATATTCTATTTCTTGTTTTGTTAATATGGACCATTTATATTTTTATACTTAGTTTACTTAGATTTTCAGATTTATTGGCATATATTTGGCCAAAATAGCTTAAAGTGTTATTGTTCATATTTTTGATGCCTTCTTTACTGTTAAATCTTTTTTCATTATTTTACAGCCTAAGAAAATATGTGAGGTTATTGGGAGAGGTCTGTGACCCCAGAGTGGAGGACTTTCCAGAGCACTACAGTGGTGGCAACAGCAACAGCTGCAGCAGTTTTGAGAGCTCATAACCCAGAGAGGGTAAGGGGATCTTGCTCATCTATTTTTAGCTCTACCATTACAAATTTTTACTTGAAACATTATTTAAAAGTCATTTAGAGGTGAATGTTGAAAGAGTTTAGCTGGGTAGTTGCCTGTAATCTTCCATCTTGGCTGTACCCCCAGATTGAACTATTTCTAACACTACAATTTAAGTTCATTCTAGTAGGATGTGTGCTACCTCTATCCACATAATTCACCAGAAGGTGGTCATGGTCATCCACTTTGATAGGTTTTCTGCTTTGTCTTGCCTGCCTGCTGAACAATAGATGATAGACATCATCTCTCTTATTGTTATTTAGGTGACAGGATAGTTGCTTGAGTCCCCCAGAAATGGGAGTTGTCAATCACAATTCCTCTTCATCTGACCTTTACTGATTATCTCACATGACAGCTTTTGTGGCTTTTCTTTATCATTTCTTAGAAGACAAGGAGCACATTTTCTAAAGGGCATCTAGCTCTGAGAAGCATGATTCGTGAAGTGGAGCTACAGTTTTTTATTAAACCTTCAAATGTGAAGTGATTGTCCATGCTTCCTCCTCCATGTACCACTGATATTCTTCTACTCTCCAGTGTCCTGACTAGTTATTCAACCTCTGCAACTTAATATTCTTATTTTTAAAAGTATATATTTTTTTTCAGGAAATTCCTAATTTACAGTATTTTTAGGAATTCCTTATTGTGCCTGATAACGTGAAGTATAGGTAAATTTTTCTTGAACTACTTTCTTTTTCTCTAGGAGAGATACCAGTCTATACTAACACAAACAGAAAAAGCAGTTACTTCTGTATAAGTGAACTTTAAACATCACATAGTTAATGTTAATTGCTCCCGATTTTCACTAATCTTCATACAGAGTGAAGTCCTTATTTTTCAGACTGATTGTGGATGCTTACAGCTAACTGTTCAGCTACTTTTCCATGGTGTTTATAAACCTTTTATCCTCTTGACTGCTTTGACCAGCTTTTTCTTTTCTGACCTTTTATTTTGTTTTGCTATTTTTAAAAAAAATTTACCAATTTCTTTGAATTACTATTTTTCCTTACAAAATATTATTTACCTGCTAGCTTCTCAGTCGACTTGAGTCTTCTTTAATACAATGTGATAAACATTTATGAAGTGCCTAATATTTATAAGGCATTATACTAAACATTAAGCATTCATTTACAAAAAGAAATACTGTCCCTGTCCTTAAGGACCTTTCCATCTAAAGGCAGAGAGGGACAAAGCACAAAAAGCCAAGTATGGGTGGGGATGCCAGGGAATACATGGCATGAGGAGATCTTCTTTAATGGCACAAAAAAACAGGTAGGATAGGAGATGCCAAGTTGAATGACTTCAGAGTTGTCCTGCCCTCTGTAAAGGAAGACATAGGAAATAATTTGATACCCCGTCCTCCAAACAGAGGGGCAAATAAGACTGAAAGCAGTAACGTCAGTCAGGTTTTGAGTGAGCAGCATGGTGGTGAGTTTGGAAGTCATGAAGTTTTGAAACCAGGCATGGAAACGGATGCAAAGTGGAGTGGTTTTTGAGGTAAGAAACCCAGTTCTTCAGGTCATTTATACTACATTTTTTTACTCCTTTAATTTGATGTCTCCTCTCCCTTCACCTAAAATTATTTTCCATTATCTTCTTTTAAGTATTCCCCAATATTATTTTTTTAAACTCAATTAATGGCCTTTTCCAAAAGGTCAAATTCATTGTAGTTAACTTCAAGATTTCTTTCTCTCTTTTCAGTTCAAGAATCTATTTCTTTTCTTCCTTCTACAACCTTTTTTTCTAGGAAACTGGAAGCAGGAATCTAAGTGAACTAAATTGAATTGATGTTACCACCACATTGAGCTATCATGAACAAAGTTCAGCCAAAAATATCAGCGAGAGGCTTCCTCTTTCCTTATTTGAATGCTAGCAAACCAGGTTGATAAGTTATTATCATCCAAAGTGATCAAAATTTGTACTCATAATAATTTTTATAATTGTTCTTTAAAAAAGTTCCAGTGGAGAGAGCCAAGATGGTGGAAAAGGTACAAGGACCCAACTGATCTCTACCAACTTAACCTTCCAAAATTTTTTGATATAATGCCTCAAATTAAATCTAGAGTGACAGAGCTTACAAAAATATGGGATGAAATAATTTTTCAGGTGAAGACAACTTAGAAGGTCATCAGGAGGGTTCGCTTGCACCCTGGTGAGAGTGAAGCACCCCAGTTTGACAGCACAGGTCCTCCCTCCATAAAGAAGTTCAAGTCTTGAGGCAGCTGAATCCGTGGCTATGGCTTCCGGAGGTCTCAGCCATAGATGGTAAGAGGGACAGACAACTGGTGAGAAGTAAATACAGGGATCTTTTTTGCCGACTCTGGGTTCAGGACTTTGTTTCATTGCCCATACTTCATATCCAGGTTGTAGTCCTAGGTCAAGGATTATCACTAGAGCATAACAGGGCTTGTAGCTTTATGGGAACAGGGACCCTGGTCCGGAAATGAATGCTTTTGGTCACTCCCAGACTAGAGCCTAGACCGATTAGGCCTCTCCTTTGATCTTACCAGTTTGGAAGAACTAGAAATATATAGATCCCTAGAGCTAGTTGTGATGGCAACATAGCAATGAATCTGAAGTTTGGGACAGTACACCCCTTCACCACAGTAATGGGGCCCAAATTTAACCATTTTTAAAGTTAAAAATCAGTTTTAAAAGTTATGTTAAAATTATGAGAAAAAGGCTGGAAAATGAGTATACAACAAAAAATGAAACTCAATATAGAATTTTTTTTGGTGACAGGGAAGTCGAAAACATAAACTCAGAAGAAGACAACACAGCTATTGGATTCAGAGTTTCCAAGAAAAGTAAGAATTTGTCACAAACCCAAAAAGAATTCTTAGAGGAACTCAAAAAAGATTTTAAAAATCAAATAAGAGAGGTAGAAGAAAAATTGGGAAGAGAAATGAGAGTGATGCAGGAAAATCTTGAAAAAAGATTTGACAGCTTGGTAAAGGAGGTACAGAAAAATACTGAAGAAAATAATACTTTAAAAAGTAGAATAGGTTATTTGGTAAAAGAGGCACAAAAATCTACTGAAGAGAAGAATTTCTTCAAAAGTAGAATTGGCCAAATGGGAAATGAAGTACAAAAGCTCATTATAGAAAATAATTTCTTAAAAATTAGCATCAGGCAAGTAGAAGCTAATAGCTTCATGAGACATCAAGAAATAGTCCAACAAAGTCAAAAAATTGTGAAGATAGAAGAAAATGTGAAATATCTCCTCGGAAAAACAATTGACTTGGAAAATAGATATAGGAGAGATAATTTGAAAGTTGTTGGATTACCTGAAAGCCATGATCAAAAAAAGAGCCTAGATGTCATCTTTGAAGAAATTATCAAGGAAAACTGTCCTGATATTTTAGAACCAGAGGATAAAATAGAAATTGAAAAAATATTTCGATCACCTCCTAAATGTGATCCCAAAATGCAAAGTCCCAGGAATGTCATAGCCAAACTCTATAACTCCCAGATCAAAGAGAAAATATTGCTAGCAGCCAGAAGAAAACAATTTATATATTGTGGAGCAACAGTCAGGATAAAACAGGATTTAGCAGCTTCTACATTAAAGAACCGGAGGGCTTGGAATATGATATTCTCGAAAGCAAAGGAACTAGGACTACAACCACGAGTGACCTACCCAGCAAAACTGAGTATAATTCTTCAGAGTAAGAAATGGGCATTCCATGAAATACATGAATTTCAATCATTCATAATGAAAAGACCTGACCTGAATAGAAATTTTAACTTTCAAATATAAAACTCACGAGAAGCATAAAAAGGTAAACAGAATGAAAAATCAAAAGACATTCAATTAGATTAGACTGTTTTCAATCCTACATGGGAAGATGATTCTTGTTACTCCTTAGATCTTTATTATTATTAAGATAGATAGAAGTAGTATACATAGGTAAAGAAAGGGCAAGGGTGTGAGTTGAATATGATGTTATGCTATCTAAAAAGTAAAACTGAGGTGTGGAGAGAAGTATGCTTTGGGGGAGAAGGGGGAAGGAAGAGGTAAAATAGAGTAAAATTGCCTCACATAAAAGAGACACAAAAGAGTTTTTACAGGTGAAGGGAGGATGGAGGAGGTTGGGAGGGGACGCTTAAACTTTTCTCTGATCAGAATTAGCATAAAGAAAGGAAAATATACAATCACTTGGGTTGAGAAATTTATCTAATCCTATAGGAAAGAGGGAGGAGAAAGGGGTAAGAGAATCGCAAAGGTCGGGAGGTGCTGATAGAAGAGATGGTGAATTGGAGTAGGTGGTAATCAGAAGCAAAACACTTTTGAGGATGAACAAAATGAAAGGAGAAAGAACAAGATAAATGAGGGGAATAAGTTGGAGGGGGTTATATAAAGTAATCATAATGGTGAAAACATGTTTTTCAAATACAGAGAGAAATGAGTGAAATGTATAAAAATACAAATCATTCTCCAATTGATAAATGACCAAAGCATATGAACAGGTAATTCTGAAAGAAAGTAATTAAAGCTATCTATAGTCGTGTTGAAAATGCTCTAATTCATTATTAATTAGAGAAATGCAAGTGAAAAAACTGAGGTATCATCTTAGTAGCTATCAGATTGACAATTACTACAGAAAAGGAAAATGACAAAAGTTGTAGGGGAAGTGTGAAAATTGAAGCCCTAATGCACTGTTGGAAGAATTATGAACTGATTCAACCATTCTCAAGAGTAATTTGAATGTATGTCCAAAGGCTTTAAAATCATACATACTGTTTGACTCAACAATAACATTGTCACTTGTGTATTCCAGAGTGATAAAAGATAAAGAAATTAACCTAGATGGGTGTGATGGAATACTATTGTGCTTTAATAAATGCTCAGGCTTGTCTCATTGAATGGAGAGCTGGGCCTGGAAATGGGAGTTCCTAGGTTTGAATCTGATCTCAGACACTTTTTAGCTGTGTGTCCTGAGGCAAGTCATTTGGCATCCATTGCCTAGCATCTGCTGCTCTTCTGCCTTGGAGCCAATACATGGTATTTATTCTTGGACAGAAGGTTTTAGAAAAAAAATTTAAGGGTCTTTAGTAATCATTTAGATTTATAACTTCAGTAATGATGAAACAGATACCTGAATGGTTCAAAGACACATTCTAGATCTGAACTTTGACTCTAAATCCATTGCAAGTATATAATTTCCTTCAATTTTAGGAGAATGTCATAATTTTGTTGTAATGGATTTGGCCCTCTTGCATATAATTAAAGGAAAATCAACCATTAACTAGGACTTTGAAATGCTGTTTTCTGAAGCAACCTAGCAAAATTAAAAATCTCCCAAATATGAAGTGTTGGCACCTAGATTCACTTCCCAGTTCTTTTAGGCTCTCTCAGTGTGACAGTAGACTCCTTTTCACCTCTGAAGCTTCAGTTCTCTCATCTCTGAAATAAAGAGGAACAATTAAATTATTCCTCAGATTACTTCCAGCTCTCTATATATGATCCCTTGAATAATGCCCCAGAAATGGTTACAATTCACATAAAAAAATTAAAAAAATGTTATAGGAGGGCAATGGAGGCTTCAACAGACATAAATAGAGCTATTTTATTGTTTAATCTATCACTGTTTTCAGACTTGGACATCTCGGTTTGTTTGTACAGTATTATAGATTGGAGAAATGAATAAGCACAGATTGCTAAATTACAATGCAGATATATGAAACCAAAGGCCTAAGATGCACCAGGATTACTGCACCATAAGAAATGAACAGGTTACTGTTTTAAAAATGGGAAAATCTACATGAAATTATGAAGAATGAAATAAGCAGAACAAAGAGAATGTTTATATAGCAGCAAAAATATTGTTTGAAGAATGACTTGTATATATCCACCTCCAGAAAAAGAACTAATAAATAGAAACAAGTAAGACTTAGTTTTATATATACATGTATCTTTTTGTTAAATGATGCCTTCTCTAGTGCAGGGGAGAAGAGGGAGAATAGGGGGAGGGATGGAGGGAGGGAGATACCTGGGAATTTTAATGTAACAAATAAATTTTAAAAAGAAATAAACTTTAAAAAATGATATGTATTTGGATTTATAAAACCTGGAAACATTTAAATGAACTGATGCAGAGTGAAATAAACAGAACTGCAGAACACTGTACACAGTAGTGGCAATTACTATATGTTGAATACCTGTGAATAATTTAGCTATTTTCAGTAATACAGTGATCCAAGACAGTCCCAAAGGACTCATGACAAAAATGCAATCTGCTTCCAGAGAAAGAACTGATCAAGTCTGAATCCAGATGAAAGCATATGATATGTAACTTTCTTTTTAAAAATTTTTGGTTCAAATTTTTTTCCAAAAAAAGGATTACTATGGAAAAGTGTTTTACATCATTGAACATTTAAAATTTGTATCAGGCTACTTACCATCTCAGTGTGAAGGGGGAGAAACAAAGGGGGAATTTGAGACTCAAAATTTCAAATAAAAAAACTCCAATGTTAAAAATTGGTATTACATGTAATTGGGGAAAAATAAAATATTATCAGATAAAGAAGTCTCAGTGATCATCCTTGGGAGACTAAGACTGTACATTGTAATAAGATGGCTATGAATATTACTGGAAAATCATTAACTTTTATGTTTAGAGAATAGTTAGCTCTATTTTGGTGCCACAGACTGCCTCTTTGAATAGTCTGCTGTTTTATTCATCTGCTCTGTTAGATGGGGTAGAAAGTGGAGGGCAGGAAGCTAGATTTGAGAACGTGGGTAGATTGGCAAAAAATTGTCCCTACTACTGACTCATTAACTTCTGACGTACTTTATGGTAGAGAATATCATTCTCTTTCCTAATCCAGAGCACATTTTTTGTTATTCATACATAAATTAAGATTTCTTTTTTTATGTGCTTTGTTCCATATTCACATTATCTCTCTGGATTCAGGGAACCAAAGAACCATGAAGAAAGATGTCAATTTATCTTAGGAAAAGATTTCTTCTGCCTCACACATAGTCTATGACAGAGCTGTTAATGAAAACCTTCTTTTTGAGTTCTTAGACTTGATCAATTTCTCTAAATATCTCTTCACTTCCATAGTGATTAAATTATATTAAATTGTTCATAATATATAAAAGTATTACACCTTCTTTTCTGCTGTTATGTTATTGCTTTAGCTTGCAAAGTGCCACTGCCTTTCTTTTTAGAAGCCAAGTTCATTTGACACCTGCCATTGTTGAATTTATTAAATTATTGCATCTTCCTGGTGATTTATAATTTGAAAGCACATTCATGCTCTTGAAATTGATGGCACCTGCATTTATAGAGGCACGGAAACATTCTGTAATTGATCATGAAAGACTTTGTCATGCAAATGAGCAACAGCAATGAAAAAAATGGAGGAGTAACTCACATTTGGTATCATTTTAGAATTCTGAGAGGATGGATGAAAGCTGGGAATTTTACCTTTTGTTTGGTGACTTCATGTTTTCTGATGTCTCTTTGTTTTAAATCTTCACCTCCATGATTTTCATTTTTGTTTTCTCTTTTTTAAAATGTACCTTTAACAGTTAGGGGTTTAATTATTTTGATAATTATTTCTTTTAACAGTTCTTCATTTATCCCTCTTCTTTTCATAGCCTAATAGAGGCTAGACTTACATGGCCTTTGGAAGGGTCTTGTGATGGATGTAGGTGGTGGCAATTTTTTCTTCTAATATTAGAGAAAATTGGACTCAGCTTACAAAGTTCTTTATTAAGGTTTTGGTAGAAAGTCTGTATCATAAGACTTTTTAGTTCTAATTTATGAGGGAAAAAACCCTGATGGCAAGTGATTTGGTGACTAAATTTTTGGTTCTAAAAGTGAGAGTTTTGTTATCAGAGACTTGCTTTTTTTTTGTTTTGTTTTAAGTCTTTTTTTTAGTTACAGGTAGAAAGAATTTTTAAGTCATTTCTTTTAAAATTTGAGTTCTAAATTCTCTACTTCCCTTTTCTCTTTCTATCTCTTTGAGAAGGTAAGCAAATTGATATCGATTATACCTGTGCAGTCATGCAAATAATATCCATATTAGCCATGTTGTAAAAGAAAATACATACCAAAAAAATCACAAAAAATAAAGTTATAAAAATGCTTCAATGTTATTCAGGCTCTTTCAGTTTTTTCCTCTGGAGCCAAATAGAATTCTTTGTCATTAGTCCTTTAGAATTATCTTGGATCATTGTATTGCTGATAATAGCTAAGTCATTCACAGTTGATCATTTTAAAGTGCTAAAAAAGAACTGGACAAAAATCTTAACAAAACTGTATTTTAAGTGCTGCAGGTTACAAAATTCAGGGTCTATAAATAATGTTCAGTTTGGTCTGAAATCCTGAGTTCTTAGGCAATGACCCATCAGAGCGCCAGGTAAATAAATATATGTTCACTACAAGTTTTTTTAAATAGATTATAGGAATAGATTCCACTATTAGGGGTTATGAACAGGATATCATCTCTTTTCTCCTCCCCTTTCTCAGGTGATTCAGTCATGAAATGGCAGGGTTAGGAGCTTGGTTTCCCCATGTCACATCCTCCAGAGTGTATGGCAAGGTAAGGAGAAGTATACAGGCACTTCCATCATTGGAGAGGCTTTTAATACTATTCCTATTATCTAAATCAAGTCAAAAAGTTACAGCTAATGAAGTATTCCTGAAGAATTTTTATTAGTGATTAAATACTACTTAATTAAATTTATTCTTGTAATTCCCCTTTTGACCCCAAAGTTGGATAGGTTCAGCAATGGGCCAATACTAAATTTTTAAAGGCATTCCTCTATGGGTGACACATGGTACAGAGGGGGAACTCCTTTATTGAGCAGAAAGGTGACAATCAAAGGGGAAAATGGTGAAAGGACAAACATCAGTCAAGTGTTAAAAAGATATACAAAAGCAAAGGCATTCAAGATCTTCAGGAGGAAAGCAGTCTCCTCTTATAACATAAATGCAAGATGAGGAAGAGAGTCAGACAGCTTAAAATGCTTAAGGGCATTAGAAGATCATATTTCAAAAGATCTCTGGACATTGGAGAATTATTTTTCTCATGGTTAAAAATTTGGGGAAGATATCATTTTATATTGTGGTATCACAAGTATCACATAGATGCACATGATTTCAAATTACACATATACTAATTTGACACTGGCAAGCTCACTTCCAGGGCATAGGCAGGATGTATAATGCTAGACTTCCTGTGAAATAGACAGCAACTGTGAAGAAAGGGAGAATCTGTTGATGTTGGTGTTCTGGAGTAGCAGGGATGACCTGGAGAGGACGTTTATCTCCAGTATTCTCTGAGCACAATTTCTGGCTTTCAAGTTGGCTCTTGATGAGACATGATGATGATTCATTCATTGTATCCCTTGGAGTGAGAAGATGTTAAACAGAGAGGTATCTGAGCAGTCTCATATAGTCTAAAATGGTTTCCTTTATAGAACCAACTTCATCACCAATTGGATCAGAATTGTAAGAAGTTTGACCTTGCAAGGGCTCCAGAGGCTCCAGACATCAAACCTTTTCACTTCTGTCCTTAATTTGGCTGATTCGTGGCAATCTGGGAGGTCAAGTGTGGGGCACAAAGATTTCTCCTTAAAATATTTGATGCTAGTAGAGCAGAGCCCTTTACTATAGAGTAATAAAATGGAAAAATAAAATAAATTAATTAATAAATTTAAATTTTAAAATAAAAATAAAATTACTCTACTGCTGTAGAGTAATAAAATGGAAAAATAGGAGTTGAATCCACTTTCCAGTGAAGAACTTACTCACGAGTGGCAGGGAAAATTTGAAATTCAATAAATACTTCAATTTTTGATTAAAATATATTAGTAGCTTAGTAGATGATGTCCGCAAGTTGTGGTTCCTTTTATAACAATTTACTGAGGTTTCAGGGGAGGTGGCAAGGCTTCTAAGTTAAAGTTGTGGCCAGCAAAGCAGACAAAAGGACATCATTTTATAGACTTAACAAAGACCTTAATTCAGAAGTTTTAAATTTCAAAAATTTCAAATTTCAAACGGACACCCAGGCTCTGATGGACATAAAGGCACCAACATCACTTATCTTGACAGAGATATCAAGCTTGAATAAGGGAAAATATGTGGGACTGTTCAGGGATTGCTTTTTCTATTAGGAATCACAAGAGCACCAAGTAGAAAATGTTAAAAAAAAGAACCAGATTGAGGGTAGAGTTGTTATCAAGGGAAAAACAGTAAAAACTTCCAAAAGATTCAAGTTAAGAAATGAAGTGGTCATCCTCAATGGTCTAAAAGGAAATCTAAGATTTAAGCAAAGAATCATTCTCAGGTTAGGAGACAATTTCTCAAAAGGAGTCATTTAAGAATTCAGTTTTGTAAGGAGGGACTAGAAGGAGGTTCAGTCCAGCTGTCTTGAGAAAGTTCCGAAGGGACCCAAAGAGAAAAAAGTAAACATTTGTTGTTGCCTAAATATTTGGTGGGTTTTTACTTCAAAGGTGTTAGTTTTGTAGATTCATAGTGTCTATTGAATCTCTGATTACTTCACTATGCAGATATTCAAATTAGAGATCAATCATTTTAAAAAATAAGGAAAGCACGTAAAATCTAATTTCATTTTATTAAGGTGGAAACCATGAGAACTATCTGACAAGTCTTTAAATATTGTAGCTTACGTTATTTTGGCGTAGACTTTACCTTTCAATTAACTTTTTTAACCATTCATTCTTAAATCTTCAAAAATATAGACTTGATCTTTTTTCTATCAGATTTTCTCATTCATTGTATAATCAGAGTCATATATAATTTCTTTACAGTTTTATTTATTAGAGTTGTATAGTGTGTGTGAAAAATAAAAACAAGCTATGGTCAAACTTAAAGAAAAAAATTCTGCCAAGGTATAGGTGACTTTATCACCATACATATAATACACACACACACACACACACACACACATATATATATATAAATAAAACATATACGTACACCAATGTATACCATATGAATCAGAAGAAGTTTCTCAAGTCCAAAAATAATTCACAGAAACCTAACTTCTAAGTTATATCAGAAAAGTAGTCTGAATATAATGATGCCCCCCAAAAAGATGCTTAGAGATTTGAAATTCATTCAAAGAGCCATTACATCTAGGGAATAGGACAACAAATATGGTATTGATAGAAGGAAGTTAAAGGTAAGTCAAAGCTTATGTTTAGAGATAATTATTAGAATATATATATATACAGCACCATGATATTAACAAATTTTGGAGGAGGCAAAATGAATATTCATTAATTAGGTCATCCACAAGTGAAATTTTAATCTTAAATAACAAAACCTACTGTTCTAGGAAGTCTTGAGTTTCTAAAACTTCAAAAGTTAAGAATTTCACAATCTTGCAAGCAGGCTATGTCATACAATTTAGGATTTTAAGGAAGTTCTAAGGAGTTTCACAGACAACATTAAGTATACAATTATTATTTTTTCAAAAAATAAATAGGGGATCATAAAGACTTTTCAGAACAAAGTTTCTGTAAAAAGATTTAGTTTTTAGACTGTACCTTGAAATAGAAGAGTTATTTCAGTTTGAATTTCCAAGTATCTCTCTATTTTAAATTTAAGTCTGATTTTGAATTTTTATTTTATCCCCCCTCATTACAATTTCCAACCTTTTAAAAAGAATTTTGAGTCTCAAATTCATCCCCCTGCTGAGCTGGTAAACAGTCTTATGTAGATTTTACCTATACCATAATATAAAACATCTTTCCATATTAATCCTTTTGTGGAAGAAAACAAAAAAATTAAGAAAGTAAAAAAAATTTTGATTTGGTTTAGATTCAGACCCTTATCAGTTCTTTCTCTGGAATTTTGGACATTTTTTTATTCTAAGATTCAAACCATTAATGAGATTAATAACATGTTAAACAATATCAAACCCTTTCAATATTTATAGTTAGTTATATGGTCATTGATTTTGTATTTCAATTAGTTTCAACATTCACTAACAACATGATTTACTTTAACATTCAAAAGAAAGAAATCAATTGAGTGATCATTATAGTATGTTATTTCTTTAGTGGGATAGTTTAGAGAATAACATACTTTTACTTTTGAGGTCATTATCAGGTTAGGTGAGGTCAAATGATATCTAATAAATAAGTTATTCACTGTTAGGGATATAGGGCTGTACTTTTGCAATAATTTGGAAGAACATGACAGTACAATATGATGTAGAAATAAATCCCTTTAATTAAAAGAATAATTTTACCATCATAATTACATGTTTAATATTTATCAAATCTAAGATAATCAAAGAGCATGAATTTAACAGCATTGCACAAGAGCACCCACAATCCTGTTTAATCTGATAGATGTTTTGCCAATACTAATTGTGGTTTTCATATTGAGAACTTTCTAAGTTTAGCGCAATTTGGAATTAAGATTTGTTACTTTCAAAAGCAACTTAGACGCTTATTTTTTAAACAAACACAATTTAGAAAATTTAGTTAAGAAATTAAAGTATTTCTCTTTGCCATTTCATTAGTTTTTCATTAATGTAATGTCTATCCTTTCTTCCTGGCCATTTTTATTGTGGCCAGCATGGAAAAAGAACATAATAGATATTATTATTATCATCATTAATATTATTTCAATTTTTAAAGTTTTACTTTTAACATTCTTTTCCCACTTAATTGATTGGCAGACCAGGAGAGTAAGGCATAAACTAGAATTAATGAATAGTATAGTGGTAGTCTCTTGGTTACCGAGAATGACAATTTCTTTGTGCATTATCATCTATTGATGTACCCTCATGTGCCTTTGAAGTCCAAAGGCTGAGGCGCAGAGTTTGTGGCACATGGGGCATGGGATGCCAGTTGTTACAGGAGGTGCGGTTGTGGCCTGGTGTCGGCGTTCACATGCAGCGGCAAGATGTCAACGTCGCTCGTCTTCAAAGGTGGTGGCGGCATGGTGAATGTGGGTTCGCCAGCTGCTTCTGTCAGAGGCAGCGAGTTCTAGTTGCTTTGGTGTAATGCCAGCCCACCTCAAGTTGGACTTTAGCTGATCTTTGAATCTTTTCTTTGGTCGGCCTTGTTTCCTGAGTCCAGCTGACAGTTCACCGTAGAATGCCTGTCTTGGTATTCGCTGTGGGTCCATGCGGATGATGTGTCCAGACCATCGTAACTGGGTTTTGAGGACCATGACTTCGATGCTGGTGGAGTTGGCTCTGTCGAGGACTTCCTGGTTGGTGATTCGGTCCTGCCATCGGATCCCCATGATTGACCAGAGAGAGTGTTGGTGGAATTGCTCCAACTGCTTCATGTGCTTCCAGTACAGTGTCCATGTCTCGCGAGCTGAGGACCACTGCGTTGTACACTTTGAGCTTCGTTGCAGTGCTTACACCTCTGTGTTGGAGGACTTTGCAGCGCAGCCACCCAAGTGCCTGGCTGACCTTTTGGATCCTGGCATTAATCTCATGGTCTAGGGACCCGTTGTTGGTGATGGTGCTGCCCAGGTACTTGAAAGTGTTGATGTTGGAAAGCTACGTGACATCGATTGTAATGCACGGCTGGTTCGTTGGCCTCTGTGGTGCAGGTTGGAACAGCACCTCTGTTTTGCTGAGCCTGATAGTCAGGCCAAACAGTTTTGTTGCTGTAGAGAACCTGTCCACAATGATTTGGAGATGATTTTCTTGGTGGGCCATGAGAGCACAGTCGTCTGCAAAGAGAGCTTCCAGGATGAGTCTCTCTGTTGTCTTTGTTTTTGCAGTCAGGCGGCGAAGGTCGAATAGTGAGCCATCCAGTCGGTATTTGATGTAGATTCCCAGGTCTAGATCCATCACAGCATGTCGTAATACTTGGGTGAAAAATAGGTTGAATAGTACTGGAGCGAGGACACAGCCTTGTTTCACGCCATTGAAGATGTTGAAGAGGTCGGAAGTCTCTCCACCAGATAGGACTTCCCCTGTCATGTCGACATGAAAGAGCTAGATCAGTTTGACGAATTTTGCTGGGCAACCAAGCTTGCTAAGGATCACCCACAATGGGTCCCTGTTCACTGTGTCGAATGCCTTTGTCAGGTCTATGAAGACAATGTAGAGACTCAGGTTCTGCTCAAGGCATTTTTCCTGCATTTGCCTCACCGTGAAGACCATGTCCATGGTGCTGCGTTCTGGTTGGAAGCCACATTGTGATTCAGGCAGGTTCTGCTCTGAAACAGATGACAGGAGTCTGTTGAGTATAACACGGGTGAGGATCTTTCCAGCAGTGGAGAGTAGTGAGATGCCTCTGTAGTTGTCACAGGCTGCTCGTGAGAATTAATGAATAGGCACAGGTAAATAAAGCTTTCTGGTTCAAAGCACAAATAATGGATTAAATTAGAGTATTTCCTTTATTATCAGTTTTTAAACTATCACTGCCACTGCTGTTTTCAGACTCTCAAATAACTTTCTTTGGGTCTCCCTTAGGGGCAAAAAGGAAATGTAGATAAAACTCTTTATAGGTTTATTTACTACTTGTATATATAGAACATACAAATTTTAATAAACATTTATTTTATTTATTTGTTTTTATTTACAACAGTACTGCATTAGAAGGATAACCTATCTTTTTTGGAAATTTGGAAGGTTATTTTTCTTTGCCTAGCATATAGCCCACTATTACCAAGTTTCAATTTTAAGTTCTATAGCATCAAAAATCTAAGTCCCTGACTCTTTCCCTTTGTAAGGCTAATCCTTTTGAAGATAATAGTGCCTCGGTGCAACATTCTTAAATGTACTCCCTACAGTTTCTGTTGTTTGGCTGCATTCAGTTCTCTAAATACTGAGCTAATTTACGTAAAGCATTGCAAACTTTTAGAGACGTTTTTGAGGTCAAACTACTTATATATATAACTGACAGACAGACAGATACACATGAGTGGGGCTGGGTCTAATCAATTCCCACAGACAAGCAATTTTCAGACAAAACACCATGAATTGACGTTATTCCTTCCTTTTAACTTCTAAACAAGTCCCTGTTGGGCATTTTGCCTCAATCCCTTCACTTAAGGACAGAAAAGATGGAGCATTTTTGACAACTCTTGCTCCAAGATGCTTATGCTTTACACTGATGCATTGCCTATGTGGTGAGCCTTTCTTGGCTGACAGTTAGCCCATACAGGTCTTTTAAAAAGTGTTATTTCTCTGAAGAAACCAGAGAGAAGGGCCTGTCACAATATATCCCAGGAAACCACCTTGCTTGTCTCAAATTATCAACAGCAAATCTGCCATGCACATTTGTGCCAGACACATTTCAGTGCCTAACCACTGAATCCAAACTTAGTAATTCCCTATCTTTCTAAAACCCTAAAACTAATTCCTATCTAAATAAATTAATATTTAAATACTTCCAACCAAACTTTAATTTGAAGTATCTATTAAGCAGAAGCAGAACAAAAAGCAACACTGAATTACGCATCGAATGAAAGTAAAACATATAACAAAAGAGAAAAGGGGGGAAATCTTCTAACAGTGGAGTTTTATTGCTTATGAATGTTGGATGTTTAGCTCAGAAGGAGTTCAGGCTTTTGGGTCCCTATAGGGGAAGGTCTCCTAATGGAGCTCTGGGAAAATTCTGCTCAAGGGGCCACCTGTAGTCAAGAATAGTCCTCAGTCCCATCTGCTGATGCCAACTGTTAAAAAGAAAGAGGGGGCAAAGATCTTGGCAAAACTGCCTTCATTGTAAGTGCTGTACATTACAAAAGCTGGGGTCTACAGATGCACCCAGTTTAGTCTGACACCCTGAGTTCTTAGGTCCTCCAGATTTTATAAGTATAGGTAGAGACTCAACAGAGGGTATGAATAGGGCCAGGTGTTCTGCACACAAGTGCTCAATTGGGTTTATGAAATAAATTTCAGTAATAGATTCCATTAATAGGGGTTCTCATAATGATAGTCCTCTTGGGGTAATAAGTTTCTGACTACCTTTTTGGTAAATAATTTTTGGTGTGCTAATGGTATCAGTTTCCATATTGGTTCTATTTTGTATTTTTGGAAAAAATAGATCCATGTTCATTATGTGATAGAAGTCTTGGTCCAATGTGGAAATACAGATCCAAAAACTTCCCCCTCTCACTTAACACTTCTTTTGCACGTTCCACTTCACTCCCCTGCCTGCCCCTCATTCCAAATTCATACACAGAAATCAAGAAGCTTTTGATCATGTATATCCTGTAGCTAAAAGTGCTTAATGTTCCCCTCTTGGAAAATGCCCCAGTAAAACTATGCAGCTACTTACAGATGAGGAAAAACAGGAAAAACACGACAACTAGAAATAGAGTAAAATCTATCCCTTACATAAATGAAAGGTTCCATAATAAGATACTGACCATTGGTTTCACATTCATTTACTGCTCTGAAAAAGAAATAGAAGACAGTATGTGCTTCTACTTCATTTACTTCTCTTGGATGTCCTTCTGGCCTGGTTCTGGGAAATGAAACTATGCAAATAACTAAAACCCGGGAAATAGTCTCTTTTCCAGATTGTAGATTAATTCATTGTGGTCTGAGGTGGTTGATGCCTCTGGGATTTTTTATTAGAATAGACAAATGATATAGCTTTTGCTAAATATACCAATCTATAGTAAGCAAAGCCTAGATATCTTTGAATAAATGAATGAATGAGCAAGATGCTCTTAATTGCCCACTATGTGCAAAGCATAGTGTTAAATGCTGGAGAAACAGAGGAATGTGAGCAAATCCCTGCTCTCAAGGAGATTACATCATAATAAGGAACACAACACACAGGGGCTCATTTGCATGTTAAGTGACTAGACCAGGTGTCTGATGAGTGCAGCAATCCTGAGTAGACTAGATATGTGGATAAAATGAATTGATTGGTGGTATTGGGCTCAGCACCCCAAAACTCCAGTTATCTTTGTTCTCTCTGTCTCCCTTCCCTTCTGGATAAAGAGGCCCAGTCTAATTAGCCTGAATTAAGGACTCACTGAAAATAAAGCCTAGGGATTCTGTTTTGAGGAATATATTAGCTTGTGTTATGAGAAATGGTAGGCGGGAGTGTGGAATGTTCAGTCTTTTAACCTCGAAATGGTACTTGTCATCAAGTGCTGAGTGCTTTTTGATAAGAACTTTATGACTAGACATTTAGTGATTCACAATTTAATTGAAGTCTTAAGCTTATGGTCTAGCTGATATCTGTGCTGGTTAGTTAAAGGATAAAAAAGTCCTACTATTTACAGATCTGATGCTTAATGTGGCCTTGGGGAATTTTGGAAAGCATTTTCAAGCATAAGATTCAACATTCCATGTACATTTGTGCTTCCCCTTCATCTAATAGGAATACACACACATTTTGTACTCACGTATAAATCTCAGGTTTAAAGAATTGCGTATAAAGAGGTTGATGACACATTCACCACCATAGCTCAACACTAAAAGATGTTTGCCAATATATTTTCATCATTTATATTTCTAGTTGGAGTCATTGTGCATCAACCCCTTGGCCACTGCAAGAAGGCAACATGAGGTTCTTTTAAATAGTATATTTCATGTAGCTGAGAATAATGTAAATGAATGATTTGTAGGAAGCATTGCAAATAATTCCTTAAACTTTTGTGTTTTAACTCCAAGTTTAAAGGTACTTCTGATTCAGTTGACATCTATAGAAAAACAAAATTAAAACTTGTCCTGAAAAGTTAATTTTCTTTTGGAACATGCCACCTTACATGCCGATTTTCATTTCATTCAACGGCATTTATGGTGACAAATGAAAGGCGTTTTTGTTAAAGGTAGACAAAAAAAATGTCCTACATGTCTTTTGCATAGTGTTTATGTATTGATTAAAAATATTTGAACTTGAGCACCAAAAAAGAGCATTTCCACACACAGTATCATAATTCTATATGAAACCATGTATTATCATTTAAAATCATTTGCTTTTAAAGAAATATTTAATAAATTATACACGTTGCTTTCAAAACTATCTTGTTTTTCAAAACTAACCAGTCTCTGCTAGGAATGTGAAGAAGTGGGAATGGTGGGGGTGATGATGGAGCTTTTCATCTTTCTCCATGCTGCTCATTTTATGAAGTCTCCTGCTGAGAGAAGTGGGCTCTTTAGTGGTACCTCTCCTACTGATCTCTAGCCTCCCTTGAAATTGTGAAGTGGTGAGGTAAGTGCCTTGTCCTAGTCTCCATCCTCCTTTGGAAAGAATACAACCAGTCTCCAGTTGTAGAGGTATAGAAGGAGAGAGGACACAATTTCCTCAAGTTTTTACCTGGTCTTTTAAACATGGGGAAGAAGAATATCACTACTCCATCGATTCAGGGTCTTGCTCCCTTGTGTGATCTACCCAAGGCTCTAAAAAGACTCTACTTTCAGGTCATAGTTCTTTTGACTTAAAAATATCTGTGAAAAATTCCTTTTAATGTTTAGCAAACTCCCACCTTCTTGTGTGTCTGTGTCTTATTGATTCAGAATCCTTGTAGTGCATCCAAACCTTATTCCTCCTCTCCCACTAGTCAATTGCTTGTTCTCAACCTCCTCAACCCAGCCACCCAGGTCCCAATCCAACTGTCCACCTGTTTTACTATGCTCTTCAGGATGCCTCTTCCACAAGCAGCAGCCTTTTATTTAAAATCTTTTCTTTTTATATCTGGCTCTAATTAAGTCTTGACTTCCTTCTGATGACACAGCTTCCCTATCCACGTTTTCTAGTACCGGCTATACTTTTTATTCATTACTCTTATCTTTCTGGTGTAAGAAATTCATGTTAAATAAGCTCAACTGAGCACTCATTGCTGCTAGGCAATCCTTTTATACCTCCCTAATTAACTTACTCTCCTACCACACTTTTTCCAAACCTTTGCATCCTTCCTCCAATTTCCCATTGCTCCCCCTCCTTCAACTCCCTCACTTGAGAAACTTGCCAAATATTTTGCTGAAAACAAATTGAGGCCATTTGCTGAAAGCTCCCTCCTGTCCCCTCTTCATTTCATATTCCTCAGATGTGTATTACTTCTAGCTCACTGAGTGCTGTAGACATCCTCCTTGTCAAGGCCAAACCCTCTGTCTGAACAAGTAATGTCATTTTGTTTCATGGTAGTTTGCCCCCTCTTTTATCCTCAATTTATCACTTGTCTACTTGCTGCTTTCCTATTGACTGCCAATATGGCCAGGTGTCAACCATCCTTAAAAACTCTTGCTTTATACATCCATCCCCAGTAACTATCATCCAGTATTTCTTCTGCTTTTTTCTGGCTAAACTTCTTGAGAAGTTAATAATAGAAGCTGGGCCAAAGGCCTAAGGCCTTGGATAGCCGAGGCAAAGAGATCAGTCCCTATCACTCACGTGACCAAAATGGAGAAATAGTCTGAGGGCCTTCACTCCAAGCACCAGGCTCCAACAACCTCTTCCCCCCCCCCACATGAAGTCCCCAGACTCCTAAGCTATCCTCTACCTCACTTCCTGTGTCTTGCCTGTGCCAATGGTAGTTCTAGCTTCACCCAGGACCGCTCAGAGGTCCATCCCCTTTGCACATGTCTGTTGAAGGCCATATTCTCAAATAATTAAATCTTGAGCTTTGCTGCAGCCCTTCCTAAATCCTGTTACCCTGAGTAGGGTGGAGATTGTAGTTTCCAAGACCTGATTCTGTCATTCCAAGTATCTCCATTGTTATTGATCAGGAAATAGCCAAATCCCCTCCTCTAAAGAATGGTTTGAACAGGGTTGAGTAGTTTTGAAATTCACACTACCTTTTCCCTCCCTTCCTTCAATCCTTTGTCAAAATCTCTCAATTATACCTTTGCACCATCTTCCCTAATATCTCCACTATGTGATTAAGATCCTTGTCATTTTTTTTTTTTAATATATTTTATTTGGTCATTTCCAAGCATTATTCGTTAAAGACATAGATCATTTTCTTTTCCTCCCCCCCCCAACCCCCCATAGCCGACGCGTAAGTCCACTGGGCATTAGATGTTTTCTTGATTTGAACCCATTGCTTTGTTGATAGTATTTGCATTAGAGTGTTCATTTAGAGTCTATCCTCTGTCATGTCCCCTCAATCTTTGTATTCAGGCAGTTGCTTTTTCTCGGTGTTTCCACTCCCATAGTTTATCCTTTGCTTATGAATGGTGTTTTTTTCTCCTGGGTCCCTGCAAGTTGTTCAGGGACATTACACCACCACTAATGGAGAAGTCCATTACGTTCGATGATACCACAGTGTGTTTGTCTCTGTGTACAATGTTCTCCTGGTTCTGCTCCTCTCGCTCTGCATCACTTCCTGGAGGTTGTTCCAGTCTCCATGGAACTTCTCCACTTTATTATTCCTTTTAGCACAATAGTACTCCATCACCAACATATACCACAGTTTGTTCAGCCATTCCCCAATTGATGGGCATCCCCTCATTTTCCAGTTTTGGGCCACCACAAAGAGCGCAGCTATGAATATTTTTGTACAAGTCTTTGTGTCCATTATCTCTTTGGGGTACAGACCCAGCAGTGCTATGGCTGGGTCAAAGGGTAGATATTCTTTTGTCGCCCTTTGGGCATAGTTCCAAATTGCCCTCCAGAATGGTTGGATCAGTTCACAGCTCCACCAGCAATGAATTAATGTCCCTACTTTGCCACATCCCCTCCAGCATTCATTACTTTCCTTTGCTGTTATGTTAGCCAATCTGCTAGGTGTGAGGTGATACCTCAGAGTTGTTTTGATTTGCATCTCTCTGATTATAAGAGATGTAGAACACTTCTTCATGTGCTTGTTAATAGTTTTGATTTCTTTATCTGAGAACTGCCTATCCATTTCCCTTGCCCATTTATCAATTGGAGAATGGCTTGATTTTGTGTACAATTGATTTAGCTCTTTATAAATATGAGTAATTAAACCTTTGTCAGAGGTTTCTATGAAGATTTTTTCCCAATTTGTTGTTTCCCTTCTGATTTTAGTTATATTGGTTTTGTTTGTACAAAAGCTTTTTAGTTTGATGTAGTCAAAATTATTTATTTTACATTTTGTGATTCTTTCTATATCTTGCTTGGTTTTAAAGCCTTTCCCCTCCCAAAGGTCTGACATGTATACTATTCTGTGTTTACCCAATTTACTTATGGTTTCCTTCTTTATGTTTAAGTCACTCACCCATTTTGAATTTATCTTGGTGTAGGGTGTGAGGTGTTGATCTATTCCTAGTCTCTCCCACACTGTCTTCCAATTTTCCCAGCAGTTTTTATGAAATAGTGGATTTTTGTCCCAAAAGCTGGGATCTTTGGGTTTATCGTATACTGTCTTGCTGAGGTCGCTTTCCCCCAGTCTATTCCACTGATCTTCCTTTCTATTTCTTAGCCAGTACCAAATTGTTTTGATGACTGCTGCTTTGTAATATAGTTTTAGGTCAGGGACTGCAAGGCCCCCATCATATGTGTTTTTTTTCATTATTTCCCTGGATATCCTTGATCTTTTGTTCTTCCAAATGAACTTTGTTATGGTTTTTTCTAAATCAGTGAAGAAGTATTTTGGTAGTTCAATGGGTATGGCACTAAATAGATAAATAAGTTTGGGTAGGATGGTCATTTTTATTATATTGGCTCGTCCTATCCATGAGCAGTTAATGTTTTTCCATTTGTTCAAGTCTAGTTTTAGTTGTGTGGCGAGTGTTTTGTAGTTGTGTTCATATAGTTCCTGTGTTTGTCTTGGGAGGTAGATTCCTAGGTATTTTATTTTGTCTAAGGTGATTTTGAATGGGATTTCTCTTTCTAGTTCTTGCTGCTGAGCTGTGTTGGAGATATATAGAAAAGCTGATGATTTATGTGGGTTTATTTTGTATCCTGCAACTTTGCTAAAGTTGTTGATTATTTCAATTAGCTTTTTGGTTGAATCTCTAGGATTCTTTAAGTAGACCATCATGTCATCCGCAAAGAGTGATAACTTGGTCTCCTCCTTGCCTATTTTGATGCCTTCAATTCCTTTATCTTCTCTAATTGCTACTGCTAGTGTTTCTAGTACAATGTCAAATAGTAGAGGTGATAATGGGCATCCTTGTTTCACTCCTGATCTTATTGGGAATGCATCTAGTTTATCCCCATTGCAGATGATATTAGCTGTTGGTTTTAGATATATACTGTTTATTATTTTTAGGAATGACCCTTCTATTCCTATGCTTTCTAGTGTTTTTAATAGGAATGGGTGTTGTATTTTATCAAAGGCTTTTTCTGCATCTATTGAAATAATCATGTGATTCTTGCTAGTTTGCTTGTTGATGTGGTCAATTATGTGGATGGTTTTCCTAATGTTGAACCAGCCCTGCATCCCTGGTATGAATCCTACTTGATCATGGTGAATGATCCTTCTGATCACTTGCTGGAGTCTTTTTGCTAGTATCCTATTTAAGATTTTTGCATCTATATTCATTAGGGAGATTGGCCTATAGTTTTCTTTCTCTGTTTTTGACCTGCCTGGTTTTGGAATCAGTACCATGTTTGTGTCGTAAAAGGAGTTTGGTAGAACTCCCTCTTTGCTTATTATGTCAAATAGTTTGTATCGTATTGGGATTAACTGTTCTCTGAATGTTTGATAGAATTCACAGGTGAATCCATCAGGCCCTGGGGACTTTTTCTTAGGAAGTTCTTTGATGGCTTGTTGGATTTCAATTTCTGATATGGGATTATTTAGGAATTCTATTTCCTCTTCTGTTAGTCTAGGCAGTTTGTATTTTTGTATATATTCATCCATTTCTCCTAAATTGGTGTATTTATTGCCATATAATTGGGCAAAGTAATTTCTAATGATTGCCTTAATTTCCTCCTCATTGGAGGTGCTGTCCCCCTTTTCATCTTTAATGCTGTGAATTTGCTTTTCTTCCTTCCTTTTTTTAACTAGATTGACCAGTACCTTGTCTATTTTGTTTGTTTTTTCAAAGTACCAGCTTCTTGTCTCATTTATTAAATCAATAGTTCTATCACTTTCGATTTTATTGATTTCTCCCTTAATTTTTAGGATTTCTAATTTGGTTTTCTGCTGGGGGTTTTTAATTTGATCGCTTTCCAGTTTTTTCATTTGCATTTCCAATTGATTGATCTCTGCTCTCCCTTGTTTGTTAATATAAGCATTCAGGGATATGAATTTACCTCTGATTACCGCTTTGGCTGCATCCCAAAAGGTTTGGAAGGATGTTTCGCCATTGTCATTTTCCTCGATGAAATTATTAATTGTTTCTATGATTTCTTCTTTAACTAAACGGTTTTGGAGTATCATATTGTTTAATTTCCAATTGGTTTTAGATTTGGTTTTCCATGTACCATTACTAATCATTATTTTTATTGCCTTGTGATCTGAGAAGGCTGCATTCATTATTTCTGCTTTTCTGCATTTGTGTGCTATGTTTCTGTGACCTAATGTATGGTCAATTTTTGTGAATGTGCCATGTGGTGCTGAGAAGAAGGTGTATTCCTTTTTATCCCTATTTATTTTTCTCCATATGTCTATTAATTCTAATTTTTCTAAGATTTCATTCACTTCTTTTACCTCTTTCTTATTTATTTTTTGATTTGATTTATCTAAATTTGATAATGGTTGGTTTAAGTCTCCCACTAGTATGGTTTTATTGTCTATTTCTTCCTTCAATTCTCCTAGTTTCTCCATTAGAAATTTGGGTGCTATATTATTTGGTGCATACATATTGATTAATGATATTTCCTCATTGTCTATAGTCCCTTTTAACAAAATATAATTACCTTCCCTATCCCTTTTGATCAGGTCTATTTTTGCATTGGCTTTATCAGATATCATGATTACCACTCCTGCCTTCTTTCTATCAGTTGAAGCCCAGAAGGTCTTACTCCATCCTTTAATTCTGACCTTGTGGGTGTCAACCCGCCTCATGTGTGTTTCTTGAAGACAACATATGGTAGGGTTTTGGATTCTAATCCATTCTGCTATTCGTCTACGTTTTATGGGTGAGTTCATCCCATTCACGTTCAAAGTTATGATTGTCATTTGTGGACTCCCTGGCATTTTGATTGCCTTCCCTGATTCTAACCTTTTCTTCTTCGGCTCTACCTTTTAGTCCAGTGATTTACTTTGAAACAGTCCCCCTTGTCCCCTCCCTTGATGTTTCCCTTTTTAGTCCCTCCCTTTTTGTTCCCTCCCCCTCCCCCCTCTCTTACCCTCCCTTTTTGTTCTCCCTCTCCCCCTCCCCCCCTTGGTTTTCCCTTCTCCTTACCCTTGTTGGGTAAGATAGAATTCAAGATCCCAATGGATCTGGAGGTTTTTCCCTCTCAGAGCTGATTTCCCTGAGATTGAGGTTTAAGTAACCCCCCCCCCTCTCTTCCTCTCCTTCTTATAGGAGTTTTCTTCCCCTCCCCTTCCCATGTGAATCTTTGTGTGAGAAAGATTATTCTATTTGGTCTTTCTTTACCCCCTATTTATACATTACATTTTCCCCACATGTTAGTATACATAGGTTGATACAAATGTAGTCCTTATAGAAGAGAGTTTGAGTAAAAGAAGAAGATAACATTTTCCCCTTTCCTTAATATTTACCTTTTCAGGTATTCCTTGCTCTTTGATTTTCGGTATCAAACTTTCCACAGAGCTCTGGTCTTTTCTTTGCAAAAAGTTGGAAGTCTTCTATTTTGTTGAATGCCCATACTTTCCCTTGGAAGTATATAGTCAGTTTTGCTGGGTAGCTGATTCTTGGTTGGAGACCCAGCTCTCTTGCCTTTCTGAAGATCATGTTCCATGCCTTACGATCATTCAGAGTAGAACTTGCAAGGTCTTGGGTGACCCTGATTGGCATTCCTTTATATCTAAATTGTCTTTTTCTGGCTTCCTGTAGGATTTTTTCTTTTGTTTGATAGCTTTGGAATTTGGCAATTACATTCCTGGGAGTTGTCTTTTGGGGGTTTAGTGTAGAAGGTGTTCTGTGAGCTCTGTCAGTGGCTGTATTGCCCCCTTGTTCTAGAATCTCTGGGCAATTTTCTTTGATTATATCTTGTATCACCATGTCCAGTTTGGTGTTTATTTCTGGCTTATCTGGGAGTCCAATTATTCTTAAATTATCCCTTCTCCCCCTATTTTCCAGATCTATCACCTTGTCGGTGAGATATTTTATGTTCTCTTCTAATTTCTTGGTATTTTGGCTTTGCTTTATTGATTCTTGCTCTTTTACACGATCGTTGTCTTCCAGCTGCCTGATTCTGGCCTTTAAAGCCTGGTTTTCTTTTACAGTTTGGTCAAACTGGTTTTGTAGATGCGTGAATTTCTTTTGCATTATTTCCAACTTTTCCTCCCAGAAGGCTTCCATCTTTTTGGTCATTTCTGATTCAAATTCTTCATAGGTTTGTGGAGAGTTTCCATTTCCTTTGGAAGGTTTTGGAGCATTTTCTTTTATATTATCTTCTGTCTGCTCTGTATTTTGTATTTTGGCTCCATAGAATGTGTCCAAAGTCGCCCCTTTCTTCTTATTTTTCTTGGTATTTTGGGGCTTCTGTGGTTCTGTGGAGTTTGTCATCTCTGAATGTGGAGGATTAGTTTTTCTTGTCTCTTTCTGGTGTTCAGAGGCAGTCCTGGGCAGATAGTTCTATGGGCTTTCCCTGGGTTAAACTGAATATGCCTCACTGGAACTGGAATGGAAGGGTCGGACCACGAGGCCACACTCTCCCCCCGGCTCGCTTTCCGGAAGTTGCCTTCAGAATCGCTGGCCGTGAGGCTGTTTCGCAGGCCTGCGGGGGGATGGGCTGCCGCTTCCCCAAGCTCCGAGAGCACAGACTTTCACTGAGACTTGGATAGCAGGATCCAGCCCGTGAGGCTGTCTTGCCCGCCCTGAGGGTTGCTGTTGTTTTGACCAGCTCTCTGCAGCGGAAGCCCCAGGCAGTAACTTTCACCGGGACTGTAGAAGGCCCTGAGGGTTGTTGTTTCCGAGGACCCTGCTCTCTGAGCCGGCCGGGCTGCGGCTTCCGGGAGCCTTGGACTCTGCGCTCCTACCCCTGAGGTCCGAGTGATCTCAGGTTCTGGCTTTTAAGGGGAGCCGTACCTTTTGAACCGGGTCCAGGTCCAGGAGGAGGGTTCCCAGGGTCTGTGCTGTTGATCGTTTTGAATTTCGGCGCCTTAGGAGCTTATCGTTTGAGATTGGTCGGGAAGGGTTTTCCGGAGATCTGAGCTTTAGCTTTCTCTAAGCCGCCATCTTAACCGGAAGTCCCCTTGTCATTTTTATTACAATTGCTTACTAGCTGGTTAGTACACTATAAGTCTTTGCACATTCCATTCTATTTTCCATTTGGATGCCAAAATGATTTTCCTACATCATAGGTCCAGCTCTATCATTCTTCTGCTCAGTAAACTCTGGTGGTTTCCTATTGCTTCTAGATTAATATATGAAATCCTCTGTTTGACATTCAGTGCCCTTCATAAACTATTCCCTACCCTTTCTAAACCTGCTTTTCCATTCTTCTTACGCCATCCCACATATTCATGTTTGAGTTTTTCTTTAAATGCTTGCTTTTGTTTTTCTTCATTCTGCCTGCCTGATCTTTCCAAGTTCATTCTCTTGGATTATTATTCCTGCCCCATTCTCTATCATCCAGGGCTTTTCCCTGGGTTCTCCTTTCTCTGTAGCCTCTCTCCCTTGGTGACCTCCATTGCATTGTATTCAATTATCATTTCCATGAAAATATTTCCAAAATCTACTGATATAGCCCTTAACTCTTATGAAAACTAGTCTTGTCTGCCAGATATCTTTACCTTGACGGTCCACATGTATCTCACACTCAATAAGTCGAAATGGAACTCATTAGCTTTCTCCAGAAAAAATGGGTTTGATTTCTAACTTGCTAGTTAATTCTCTTTTTGTAACACTAAATCAGTTAGAACTTCTCTAGACTTATGTTTCTTTATGTAGAAAATGAAGTAGAACTAGATGATCTCATCATACCTTCCAGCTCTAACTTCTTACTTTTTACTTGAGGTCCTCTCTTTATCATAGACTACCTAATTCCATAGTCTTAGATGCAGATACTTTTATTCTCTTTTTGGTATCTTTAAGGTGAAAAAACAAAAATAATCAATGCATTTCCTTGACATTCTCATGGCCTCATAGTACAGAATGAAATCTAAATGGTGATGGGCAGAGAAAAGAAATTAGAGGTAGTGTATCATTAGTGACAGAAATGAAAAGAGAGAATGGTCAGCCTGGGGATGATCAAGATGTCATTATTAGGACATCATCTTATCTTGGTCTTGAAAGTTAAATGGTGTGATAAGTGATAGAAGCAAATGTAGTTTCTAATAGATGCTTTTATCTTTGAATTCTTTGACTTCTTTATCTCTCCTACTTAAAATCAGGGCAACTTACTGAATAGAGACCTAACTCTAATTCGGTTTGTGAAGCCCAAAGTTCATGTTTCTGTCAAATATGACATAATCGATAAACAATTGTCCTGTACATCTCCTAGAATTCTTTTATTCTATTTTTTTGATCATTAAATATCAAAGGCTTAAAAATAGTCATATTTAAGTTAGTTGCCAACAAACAAAGCATGCAGTCATGTTTACCTTTAGTTACTGTCTTTACCTCTGTATTTTTCATAGAAGTGTCCTTTTTCTTCCCCTTTCAATACATAAATGTCCACATAAGGAATAGTGCCTTACATACCATAAAATTCATAAATTTATTTAGGTAGTATTATTATTACTGTGGCATGATCCACCTATGAGTCATAAATTTACTTTCAAACCATTTATGTACTTTATTTCTATAAAGAATTTTCTGTAATTGGATTTATATGTCTTTTTTAAAAAGCTCTTACCTTCTCTCTTGGAATGAATACTATATATAGGGTCCACAGCAGAAGAGTGGTAAGGAATAGGTAATAGAGGTTAAGTGAGTTGCCCAGTGTCACACAACTAGGAAGTATCTGAGGCCAGATTTGAACCTAGGACCTCCCATCTCTAGGCCTGGCTCTCAATCCACTGAGCCACCCAGATGTCTCTGGATTTATATGTCTTAAGAGACCGGCTATACCATATTTCAGGTCCTTTTAGCTTTTTCATAAATGATTATAAAACCTCCAGAATTAATTCCCTTCTTTAAGTGTCTGACCCCTCACTCCTTCCTCCAAACAAGTTCCAAAGTGATTTTTATAAATTTCCTAAAGTGACCATGCCCACTCCCCAATTCAGCCTAGTCTAGGGGTTTTCTGTTACTGTAAGGGTCAAGTACAAAGTTGTTTGACATTTAAGCTCTTAAAAATTTAACAGCTGCCTAGTTTTGCAGTCTTATTACACATTATATATATATATATATATATATATATATATATATATATATATATATATATATATAGAGAGAGAGAGAGAGAGAGAGAGAGAGAGAGAGAGAGAGAGAGAGAGAGAGAGTGTAGTCCAGCCAAAAATGGCCTTCTTATCTCTCCTCTGACGACAATTCATCTCTTGTCATTCTACCTTCAAATTGACTGTCACACCTGTAATTCATTCATTAATCCTCAACTCTAGGAATACCTTAGTTTCTTTCAAAGTTCAGCTCAAATACTCTCTTTCATGTGATGGCATTTGCTTTGGGTTTGGCTTAATTCAGAATAGTACAGTGATTCAGAATCAGGATGAACTGTGTTACCTCCAGACTATGACATAGGATGAAAATGCTACAATTTGTTTTTTTAATTTGGACAATTTTATTTAATTTAGAATATTTTTCCATGTTTCCATGATTCATGTTTTTTCCCTCCCCCCCCCCCTTAGCTGACATGTAATTGCACTGGGTTTTATATGTGTCATTGATCAAGACCTATTTCCATATTATTGATAATTGCACTTGGGTGATTGCTTAGATTCTATATCCCAGTCATATCCCTATCGACCCATGTGATTGAGCAGTTGGTTTTCTGTGTTTCTACTCCCACAATTCTTTCTCTGGATGTGGATAGCATTCTTTCTCATAAGTCCCTCAGAATTGTCCTGGTTGATTGCACTGTTGCTAGTAGAGAAGTCCATTACATTCGATTGTACCACAGTGTATCACTCTCTGTGTATAATGTTTTCCTGGTTCTGCTCCTCTCACTCTGCATCACTTCCTGGAGTTTGTTCCAGTCTCCATGGAATTCCTCCACTTTATTAGTCCTTTTAGCACAATAGTATTCCATCACCAACAGATACCACAATGTGCCCAGCCATTCCGCAATTGAAGGGCATCTCCTCATTTTCCAATTTTTTGCCAACCCAAAGAGAAAAATGATACAATTCTTAAGATTAAATAGATACAAATTCATATAAAATGGCTACTTCTCTCCATCTCTGCATTCACCGTACTGACTTGCCATATTAGATGAGAAAGATATTAATATAGGGCATTCAGGAATTCCCCTCCAACTTTACCTATTGCTCATAGACTGTGTTCTTTATACTTCAAGCAACAGTAGAGATGATCCAAGAACACCTTCTTGACTGCTTAAAAGGAAACTATTCCAGGCTACATAAAACTGATGTTATTTCTACCAGTCTCATCCTTTGGTAATAGTGTCCTTTACTTTTTCTATAATTTCTTTCCCCCACTAGAGTAATCTAAAAACAGTTCTGGAATTTGCATTTCAGCAGAAACAATTGAATACAGATTTTAAAATATAAAGGCATATAAATGATCATTTGAAATAATAATTCATATAGTAAGGCTAAGTCAGGAAGATTGAAGGAAAAACATGTTTATTAAACACTTGTTATATGCAGGACACTGTGCTAAATACTTTACAAATATCTCATCTGATCCTCACAAAGACCCTGGAAGTTAGTTACTGCTAACTAACTAAATGTTATGCCCACTTAACAGTTTTTGACAGTTTAATGTGCAAGTAACATCACACAACTAGTAAGTATCTGAGATTAGATTTAAACTGTGGTCTTCCTGACTCCAGGCCCAGTGCTCTATATTCTGTTCTGCCTAAATTCTGGGGTAATTCAGAGTGGGCCCTCTGATTTAAAGCAACCATAATGATCAGGATAGCACCAGATACATCAGGTCCACAGAACAGAAGGTCTTTACACTGCTGTTTCTAGTCTGAGAAATTTTATGACAAAAACTTTTTGTCCAACTGTTTCTTTCTTAATTCTTTTAGCATATGTTTCATTCTCTGACTTATTGAATTTTACAGATTCGAAATTGACTGTATGATCTTTTTTGAACATCTCTATTGCTCTCTATATCTCTATTCCCCTTATGCATTTCTGTGAAAGATATCTCCTTCCCATCTCATTTAATTTACTTAATAAACTTTTATATATAAACCTTAGATCCACTTAGAGCTTATTGTGGTATATGGTGTTATATATTGATTGTATTCTAATTTCTGCCAGGCTCTTTTCCAGTTTTCCCAGCATTTTTTTTTGGAGTAGTGAGTGAGTTAAGTGCTAAAACCCAGAAGTTACAGTCCTTGACTTTATAAAACACTGTGATACTCTGTTCACTTACTTCTGGGTCTTTCTTACATAAACTGTTTTTCTGACCATTTAAAAAATATTTTTAATTAGTCCCAAATATTTTTGATGATTACCATTTTGTAATATGGTTTGAGATATCACATGTCTATGTTCCTTTTCTTAACACCAGTTTTTCATTATTTTCTTTGATATTTTTCATCTTGTATTTTTCCAGAAGAATTTTGTTACTGTTTTGTCTAGTTCTATAAAGTCTTGTTATCCAGATGCTTCCAGGAAATTGAATTTTGTCACAAGTGTATAGAGGCCAAGGATTAACTGGAGATAGATCTAAAATAAAGTTTGATAGAAAACCCAACTTTTCCTTAGATATTTGGGTTTTTTTAATATCAGGCTTAGAGCAGTTGTGATAGAATGAAGGACTTTTCTCTAACATAAGCTTTCTCAAGCTGAAGAGAAAGGGACAAAGTGAATTTCGGGGGTTGTTATATTGCCCTCATAGGCTAAAAATGAGCTAATTGTTGGCTCTAAGAATATTCTGTGTGAAAGGTGAGGAAGGCCTGAAGTAGGGTGATTGCTGTATGAATGGGGATAAGGAGACTTTTACAAGAGATATATTGCAGCTAGAAACCATAAGATTTGACAATGCACTGGATATGTTGATTGAATGGGAATGACAAATTGAAGGGCACCTCATATTTGTGGACTTGGGCTACTGGAAAGTGTATGGTGCTCTTGACAGCAATAGGGAAATTCAAAAGAAGTGAGGATTTGGGGAACATGATGATAAGTTCGTTTTTGAACATGTAGAGTTTAAGATCCTAGGTAAATCAAATTCAACATCCCCACCTATGGAAAGGGACTAAGAATGGATATATAGATCTCTCAGTTCTTTGTTGAGGTGATGATGGAATTTATGGAAACTGATGAAATGACTCAATGAGACAGTACAAAGAAAAGAGAATGAGGCCCTTACTTAATTGACATAGTTACATGAGAGGAACCAAAATAAAAGTGTCATAAATAAAAATGAATTCTTCTACAAAAAGTCCTGAAAAGAATATATTTATGTATATGAGAATGTTATTTTTATCAACTTCCTTTAAGTTTATGCTTAGTCAAGGAATCTCTGAATCATATGGGTCATCTTCTTTGCATGATTCCAAATTAATTTCAAGCTTAATCGGGTTGGTCTGCTCAATTATATGGCAAATATGGCATACTAGGTGATATGGGTGAATATTTACAAAAATATAAGCTGCCTAGTTTAACAGAAGAAGTAGAATACCTAAATAACCCCATATCAGAAAAAGAAATTGAACAAGCCATCAAAGAACTCCCTAAGAAAAAATCCCCAGGGCCAGATGGATTTACAATTGAATTCTATCAAACATCCAAAGAACAACTAATCCCAATATTATACAAGCTATTTGACAGAATAAGCAAAGAAGGAGTTCTCCTTTTATGACATTCATTACAAATATGGTACTGATTCCAAAGCCAGGCAGGTTAAAAACAAAGAAAGAAAAGTATAGACCAATCTCCTTAGTTCATTTGGAAGAATAGAAGATCGAGGATATCTAGGGAAATGATGAAAAATAATGTGAAGGAAGGAGGCCTTGCAGTCCCAGATTTCAAACTATACTATAAAGCAGTGGTCATCAAAACAATTTGATACTGGCTAAGAGACAGAAAGGAGGGTAAGTGGAATAGACTTGGGGTAAGTGACCTCAGCAAGACAGTCTCTGATATGCCCAAAGATCCCAGCTGGTGGGACCAAAACCCACTATTTGATAAACAACAACTGCTGGTAAAATTGGAAGACAGTATGGGAGAGATTAGGTTTGGATCAACATCTCACACCCTACACCAAGATAAATGACATGAATATAAAGAAGGAAACTATAAGCAAGTTAGGTGAACACCGAATAGTATACATGTCAGATCTTTGGGAAAGGAAAGACTTTAAAACCAAGCAAGAGCAAGAAAAAAATCACAAAATATAAAATCAATAATTTTGATTACATCAAATTAAAAAGTTTTTGTACAAACAAAACCAATGCAACCAAAATTAGAAGGGAAGCAACAAACTGGGATACATCTTCATAACAAAACCTCTGACAAAGGTCTAATTACACAGAATTATAAAGAGTTAAACCAATTGTACAAAAATTCAAGCCATTCTCCAATTGATAAATGGGCAAGGGACATGAATAGGCAGTTTTCAGTTAAAGAAAACAAAATTATTAATAAGCACATGAAAAAGTGTTCTTCTAAATCTCTTATAACCAGAGAGATGCAAATCAGAACAAGTCTTGAGGTGTCACCTCACACCTAGTCATACATATATTCTTTTTTAAAAATTTTATTTATTTAGTAAATTTAGAACATTATTCCTTGGTTACAGGAATCACATTATTTCCCTCCCTCCCCTTCCTGCAGACGACACACAATTTCATTGGGTATTACATGTGTCCTTGATCAAAACCTATTTCCATGTTGGTGTTTGCATTAGGATGTTCATTTAGAGTGTACATTCCCAACCATATCCCCTCAATCGATGTAATGAAGCAATTGTTTTTCTTCTGTGTTTCTACTTCCACACTTTTTCCTCTGAATGTGGATAGTGTTCTCTCTGGTAGATTCCTCCAAGTTGTTCAGGATCACTGCATTGTCACTAATGGAGAAGTCCATTACATTTGATAGTTCTACAGTGTATTGGTCTCTGTGTACATTTTTCTCCTGCTTCTGCTCCTTTAGCTCTGCATAACTTCTTGGAGGTTGTTCTAATTCCCATGGAATTCCTCCACTTTATTATTCCTTTTAGCACAATAGTATTCCATCACCAACATATACCACAATTTGTTCAGCCATTCCCCAATCGAAGGACATTCCCTTATTTTCCTATTTTTTGCCACCACAAAGAGCACAGCTGTGATACATAAATTCTTAACAGCTTTTTTTGTTAATTATACTGTATCCCTGGCTAGGAGTCTTTCAATCTTTTTTTTTAATTTTGTACCATGTAAATTTGCTAAAGTTGTTAATTATTTCCACTAATCTTTTAGATGATTTTCTGTGATTCTCTACGTATACCATTTTTGATGCCCACTTTAATCCTTTCAATTTCTTTTTCTTCTTTGATTTCTATCATTAGCATTTCTAGAATTATATTAAGTAATAGAGGTGATAATAGGCATCCTTTCTTCACTCCTGATCTTATTGGAAAGATTTCTAACCTGCCCCTTGGTTGATCTTGGTAGTGACTTTGATTTCATGGAAAGTTTTTTTTTTAATTTCAAAAAATACTTATTTTTTTCCTATTGCATGTAAAAGCAATTTCAACTTAAGTTTTTGTTTGTTTCTTTTGCATAAAATCCTTACCTTCTGTCTTGCAATCAATACTGTGTGTTGGCTCCAAGGCAGAAGAGTGGTAAGGGCTAGGCAATGGGGATTAAGTGACTTGCCCAGGGTCAACCATCTAGGAAGAATCTGAGGCCACATTTGAATCTAGCACATCCCATCTCTAGGTTTGGCTCTAAATCCACTGAGCCACTCAGATGCCCCCTTAACTTAAGTTTTAAAGAATGTTTGAGTTGCAAATTTTATCTCTCTCTCCTCCCAACCTTGTTGAGAAGGCAACCAATTTGATATAGTTTATACAGGTGCAGTCATGCAAAATATATTTCCATATAAATCATATTGTAAAAGAACACACAGACCAAAAAAAAAACATGAAAAATAAAATTAAAAAATAGTAAACTTCAATCTGCATCCAAATGCCTTCAGTTCTTTTTTCTGGCAATGTATAGAATTTTTCATCATAAATCTCTTGAAATTTTCTTTTATTCCTGAGAAGTTGATCATCAGGTAATCATTGTACAATATTGACTTTCTATGTACAATGTTCCATTGGTTCTTTTCATTTTACATCAGTTCATGGGAGTTCTGGTTTCTTTGAAAGCATGTTGTTCATCATTTTCATAGCACAGCAGTATTCCATCACATTTATATGCCACTACTTGTTCAGCCATTCCCCAATTGATGGGCATTCGCTCATTTTTCAATTCTTTGCCACCACAATAAGCACTGCTATATTCCTGTACAGATAGTTCTTTTTCCTTTTTAAAAATCTCTTTGGGATATAGACCTAATAGTGGTATTGCTGGATAAAAGGCTATGCACAGATTTATAGTATTTTGGGCATAGTTCCAAATTGTTCTCCAGAATGGTTGGATGAGTTCACAACTCCACCAATAGTGCCTTAGTGTCCTCATTTTTCCACATCAGCTACAACATTCATCATTTTTATTTTCTGTCATATTACCCAATATCTTTTGACCATTTACCAATTGGGGAATGACTCATATTCTTATAAATTTGATTTAATTCTCTATATATTTGAGAAATGAGGCCTTCATCAGAGAAATTTGCTATAATAATTTTTTCAGGTTTTCTGCTTTCTTTAGTTGAATTGAATTCATTACTACAAAAACTTTTTAAATTTAATATCCTCAGTGACCAGATCAAGGCCTCTCTTTTCTTCCCTGTTATTTCTTCCTCAGGAGTTTAGTAGAAAGTCATTCTTGCTCTAGAATCTTTTATAATTCTTTTCACCTGACTGGTCTTTGATAAATTATTTTGAGGGGTATAGCTAAGCTTCTTTGGGCTATCCAAACTTTTTTCCCTCCATCACTCTGTTGCCAGATCTATGACTGCCTAATTAGTTGGTAACATTCTTAACTATTTAAAGATTCAAGACTAAAATGAGTTGGAGTGATTTTGACCCTTCCCTTTTATAATGATTAATTTTAAACTTCTTTGTGCATTTGTGAAAACTGAATTTAAACAGATTTTTCTGTGTAGATACAGTTTAAAAATCATAGAATCACAGTAGTTTCAAAGTTGAAAGAATCATCTTGTCTTGTCTCTGGCTGAAAGAGTCCCTGTTATAATGTATAGCCTTTGCATGAAGATTCCCATAAAGAGGAAGTTCCCTGCTTTTTGAGGAAGGAATTTCAAGTTTAGTATAAGTCTAATTTAATTGGAAAGTTTTCTAGAAAACCAAGTTCTGCATCTATTAAAGTGCCATCTTTATACTTGAAAGTAGATGTCATGTTCTACCATTCTCCTGCCTCATCTCTTTTTATTCACTCATCTTTGCTTAATTTGTTTCTCCTAAAGTACAGACTTGAATGTTCACCATACTGGCCATTATTCCATAGACGATCTTTAATTTATCATTATATTTTATGGTCTGTTGCCCAGAACCAAAATAACACTTTATATACTATCTTACCAAGGAAAAATGAAGTCGAGTTATTTTATTCATCTGTTGCTACTCTTAATCAGTCTATCATTTGCTTTTGGTTTTGTTCCTGCCATACCATGCTGTTAACACACATGGAAGTTGGAATCAATTTTTCTAATACAGTGGTAGCCCAAGAAAATTTATCAGATGCGTTACAGAAATTTGCATAAACAAATCTGCAACAGCCTCCTGAATCAGTGGTCTAGACATCCTGTCAAAAAACTGGCATCAAATCTGTCTACCATGGTCTCTTTTTCATGAAGCCAGGTTGGCTCTTTGTAATAGCTTTGCTGCGAGGAGCTCTGACACAGTCTTGAGCTGTTATTTTTTGTCTTTGTTTTGTATCCCCATCTCTTTTCATTTGTCTATATTTCATTTTGTCTATATTTCTATTCTCTTCTTGCTCTAAATTTCCTCATTTCTATTCTTAAACTTCGAGATCCTAGTGGTCTACTTCATGCTTGAGAATCTTGAGTGTCTTTTTATTTTAATCCTTGAAATCTCTTTGTGTCAAGGGATAGCTGGCCTTTTTTATGATAGTATTAAAATTTGGCACAATTGCTTTCAGTGGCTCTTAAATGGTAAATTACAGGCGCAGGTTTAAATACACAATTTTGGCTGGTGCCAAAATCCTTTAAAATTATCACTTTTTAATGTTCTTGAAAGTGAAATTTTAACTCTGAGATCCATCTTAAATGAAAATGCACTGAATTTTGTATTTTGGATATTGTAGACTTCTATGAACTCTACCTCCTATTTAGAAATCATGAGATAATTTTAGTACATTTAAATTAAATGATTCTGTTTCTTACTTCCCTTACATCAGCATATGTCAGAATGGTCAGAAATGACCCAAGGCTTGTACAGTTGATGAAAGGCAGCAGGGTTCTGTGGAGTGGTGAATCCTGGATTCAAATTCTGGCTCTGCCACTTATTATGTGTTTAAACTCAAAAAAAAATCCTTGATCTATTTGCCTCTTTATTTCTTCTCCTGTACGAGGAGATTGTTGTATCCAATGACCTCCAAGTTCTCTTTTCTAAATCTTTGATCCTAAAATGGGTCAGTTTCAGGAATTTGCTTTCATAGGAATTTCTGGAAACTTTGAAACATGGCCTATGGAATCAGCCTGGAATTGTGTAATAGATGAGTGGTCCTATAAGTAATCTCCTTCTGAAGCAGCGAAAGCAATCATTTAGATACTTATTGACTTGTCCACTCAGGATCTGTAGGTAGAAGTGCCATCCTTCCCCCTCCCTAATGTTCGATTGCAATATTTGTTCGTTTCTTAGAGAGTATTTTTGGACAACTGTTTTTTTTTTACTATTCTTGTACTGTAGTGTATATGATATGCAGACTAACTTTCTATGCTAGAAAATTCATAAATCAAATTATGTGGATATTAGGCATGTCTTAGTGGAACAAGTCTTGGTATAATTCATCATTTCTGAGTTCTACATGTGCCAATTCATCAAAACAGCAATCTTGTCAGTGTGTACCTTAGTAAATAATGATTTACCCATGCAGGCTTTCCAAAAGGCTTGGCAGGGTATCTTGCCAGCCAGTCAACATTAATGAAAAAGCCAACTGCTCGTGATATGTGGCTACAGTTTGCCCACAGCTGAAGGAGTATCCCACTTATGTACATAATAAGCATAAAAGAGTCAGTACTTTCTTCTTGTAGTCACTTTCAACATGCTTTGTTAAAAAACATTTTCTATTGTCGAGAATGATTAGCAAATTGTCTACATAATAATTGAAGAAATACTAGGTGACTGATTCATCTCAGCCACAATCTTTCCAACACATTATGGAGCATTAGCTGCTCTATCACCTTTGTCTACAGATTTAATATTTATATAAAAACTGGATTTAGGTGTTTTGACTAGATGCAGAAAGTGAAACTCTTCTATTTTCACAATTATGGAAATTCCCTTTGATCTACAGACCCAAATGAGGTGTAAAATGTTTAAATCTGAATACATCTTTCTCCTCAAGTAACTCTTCTTTCTGTTTGCCCTTTTTTTGGTTAACCATACCCCGCCCCCCCCCCCCCCGCATTGCACTTTTTTAGTTGCATGGGTAGTTTTAAATAATAAAATGTAGAAAGTAACTCCATGAAGCCAAGCTCACATGAAAGAGTTCATATAATAAGGAGGTGGACTTCTTCCATATCCTTTACTATTCTCTGTTCAATTAAGTACCAAGTCCTATGGATTCCTCCTTGTCAGTGTCTTGTACTTCTCCACATTTAATTTCCTTTGTTACTGCTCTCAGCACCTTTAGTTTGATATTTTATTGACTCACCCTTAGAAGACCAAAATAGTATTAATAACAAAAATAATAAAGATGATAATAAATGCACTAAAACACAATGTTGAGCAGAAATTCAACCAGTCTTGCCAAGTGAAAACTTTTAAATTCATTAATGTGCATAGTGCATAGAGTATCATAAATTGCAAATCAGTTCCTTTAAGATCTCTTTCAGAATTCTTTGATAATTTTCATTAATGTTTTTTCTTGCATGATCACTCTTGGCACTTATATTGCTCTGATTTTGCTTTTCTTTTAAAGTGTGCATTATATCATGATTTTCTTCATTTTTCTATATCCTTAGTTGCTGTTCAGCTTACTTATAGATTATTACCCTATTGCATTATTACTTTCTTCAGCTGTTCTCCTCTTATTGGACTTAAAGGTTATTTACATCTAATTATAATTACATATAATGCTATAATCAAAGTATTTGAAAACTTAGCTCCTTTTTCCTCCTCCTTAGTAATATGTTGAAGGCATATTCCCCAAAATGGAATCAAAAGATGCAGACAATATGATAATTATTCATGAGTTTCACTCTGTACTTCCCTATTGCTCTACAAAAGATTCTACAAATTTGAAACTTTTCAGCAAGTAGAGCACTTGTTTTCTTTTAATTCTGCCATCACTCAGTTGCATTTCTTTTAATTATTTCATAAATATGAGTTAGTACCTCAGTTATTTTATTAGCATCTCTTTGATTATCAGTAAAAATCAACAGTTTTCCAAGTGATTGTTAACAATTTCTTTATTTGAAAATTATTTATTCATATGCTTTGTAATAATCTCTTTCTAATGTGAGTTTTAAAATTAATATGCAATAACTAAGTATTATATTTTAAAAGTTTTATTAATAATAACTAGGGGAAAAGAACTGCCTGAATTCAGCCCAGTCACAGGTCCAAAAAGAGGAAGAGGAAGGAGTTACAGCCACTTAAATACAATCATCACTCAAAAATGTGGGAATACAAGAAAAGGGAATTTTGGGAAATACTAAGGGACTTTTGGGGGATGAAGTCCAAAGGCTCAAAATCGCCATTTATACATACCTCCTCTGTGATCCTGTTAGGAAACCAGTTTCCCCAAAAGGATCCTGGAAACATAATCAACTTAAAGATTGCAATATTTTGTGGATAAAAGGAAAAGAGCATAAAACCAATGATTACTAGGTTGACAAAAAGCCAATTTGGGGCAGTCCCCTCTGGCATAGGAGTAAACATTCAAAATATAGTAATTTAGGGATCAGCTGGGTAGCTCAGTGAATTGAGAACCAGGCCTAGAGATGGGAGGTCCTAGGTTCAAATCCGGCCTCAGACACTTCCTAGCAGTGGGACCCTGGGCAAGTCACTTGACCCCCATTGCCTAGCCCTTACCACTCTTCTGCCTTGGAGCCAATACACAGTATTGACTCCAAGACGGAAGGTAAGGGTTTAAAAAAAAATATATATATATAGTCATTTCAACCCCCCATAATTCAGTTCACATCCCAAAGTTCACTCTGGATCTTTTGGTGCACCATGTGTTCTCTGCAGTAATCTATCTTCATGGCACATTCTGGATCCTGGGATGTAGCACGTTTCTTATCCTAAAATTGCTCACATTTAAATCCAAGTTCACAACAATAATTTGGACCCACTGAGGTGAATAATAACAAACACAGGAATCACTCAGGGATGCATGACTAAGTTATGAGGTCAATGAATCAATTTGCAAAAGAAAATCAAAAACATGAAAAAATCCAAATAAAAGAGAAAAATAAGTTGTGGATGAAATCCATAATGTAAAAGTCTTAAGTCTAAAAAAATCTAAAGGAAAAACAAATCTATAATAGGTTCTTGAATCAGGGCCCAATTAAAATGATTTCAGCAATTATGTGTTTACCGAATCATAACCCAAGGCTACAGAAAGTTTGCCATGCCATGATAGACAGAAAAGGAACTAGATTATAAAAGCTAGGTAGGAGCCAAATTTGAGATACTTGGTAGAATGTGGGACAAGGAAGAACTGCCTTTAACACATGTTCAACAGCTGTAACCTCATACCTCAAAGAAGTTTAAGGCCTCTTGTCTTGGCTCAAAATTACATCAATCCCACTGGGATCTGGTCTCTTTGACCTTGTGCTCCCTAGGCAATGTGCAGGTGCTCCGTGTTTCTTTAGCACTGTACAGTGGTTCTTTTGTATATTCCCTTCTTCTGGAATCAGACAGAATCATGAAACAAAGTCCCATAATTCTTTTAAAATAATTAAAGTCTAATGCTTTTTGAGTTTGCATTAATATTAGAACAAATATATTTAAAACTTATATTACTGCAAAATAAAAAAATTAAAACTTTTCAGTACTGTTGACATGTGCTTCAAATACAAAAAAGAAAGAAAATAAAACTCAGATACTATATTGCACATGCAATAAAAAATTAATGTTTTAAAAATAAAAAATATATGGCTTAAAATCAGTGACACACTCTGTCAGCCTTGTGGGAGTACAAAATGATTTTCTGAATAAAACAGTAACACAGTAGATAATGCATATTCAAAGAAGCTCCAAAGTCCCCAAAATTCACAATAGCCCAGTTAATTACAATAGCAAACAAACCCACTATTATTTCACATAAGTTGCTGTATGATTTAAAAAACCTATGAACTGATGGATATTTGTCACAATTTTTACAAATGTTGCAACTCTTTCAACCTTGACAAACATAATTTTAAACAAAGCAAAACTTATCTAGAACGTCACCAAGAAATCTTTATTGTTCTGCTGGAAGTAAATTAAAATGAACAGTTGTGCAGGAGCTTTTTTTTCAGCTTTCACAGAAACACCTTGGTAGGAACATTTCTTTATTTCTCTACCTTTATGACAATATTCTTTATATATATATATATATATATATATATATATAATCATTCAGAAAGTACTACTTACAAAAATTATTTCTGAAGACCCTTTAGATTTACCACTTAAATTCATAGCTCATTATGTTCTCCAAAGGTTGCATGTAATTTAACCATTTTTGTTGAAATCCATCCATCATCATCTATGTGACAATTAAAGGGAACAAAGGCAATATGTGATCTTCAATGGATCTAGTGACGAGTTTTAGGCAAGATGTTCATGGACTTATACAGTGATATTTTTTTTCTTCACCAGAGGTAAAGATACAAATCAAAGATCAATATAGGCAAAACATAGTAGCTTAAAATGATTCAGTATTACAGAGAAGTATTGATTAGATTAATACTGATAAACTTAAAGCAATCAGTAAATACAATAATATAAACAAATGAGAAGGTGAATGCAGGCAGTACAGTCAAAACTCTTTTTTATCAATCCCAATAGATTTGTTCACTATTATAGATGCAGAATGAACTCAAAATAGTTTGAAATAAGCTTCCAGATCTCTTTTAAAGTTTCCTTCCCCTTCCCCAGTGTTTATTATCCATTTAGATTTCCTTTGTCAGAGGTCTGATTTTCCTTATAGAAGAACAGGGCAGAATCTCCACTCTGCATGTTGAGAGCATTTAAGACTTTTAGAACTTTGTGGAAATATTTTCGGTTGGTTTGTAGCATAAGTAGCCTACCTTGTGGCATATTCTTGAGGAGAGGGAAATAAAGTGGGGTATCTCTAATGAAAATAAAAACTCCCAGGAAAAGAATTGAGCAGATCCAAACTGCACTTTTTAGTTCTCCCAACTCAAACTGTGGTTTCAGAGTTTCAAGCATGCTTTTCAATAGCATTTTTCCTTAAAGAAGCTGAATGGGGTTTGTTTTCAGAATAAACAGAAAGAAGCAAAACTTGAGAGGGAAAACAATAGTATATTTGCAGTGAATGAAGGAAAAAAAATCTTATTATGGGCTTATTCCCCAAAACTGACTTTAAATCCATTGATTTGGAACTAACTGCCCTCCTTGTGAAAAACCTTTAGTAATAGCCTTCTAAAGTAGGAGTCCAGGATCAGTTTTTAAAAGATATGCTTAAAAATTAGAAGGTGTGGAGTTCTTTTGTCCACACTGAAAAATGGCTATGGCATGCTAGAAACACACATGTGGAGTATAGAAAGGGATTGGGGGCAGAAAGATTTTTATATGTTAGCCTTTGTGGAAAAAAATGACTGGGATTGGCAGGCTCTTGTGGCGGGTCTGGTCTTGGCAAGAGGAGGCTCCAAGCTGGTTGGAGAGTGGTGAGGAATGCTGTCCAAGCAGATGGACCAGAGAAACAGCAGGCAGTGGCAGGTGGCAGGGTGGGGCAGGAGTGCAGGCACACCCTACCACTGGACCCTCAAAATTTTTTGAGAATTCGTAATCCCTTCATGGTAAGCCAAAATGTGAGTTTTAAAATTAATATTCAATAACTATTATATTTTAAATTTTAATAATGATAACTAAGGCAAAAGAGCTGCCTGAACTCAGCCAGGTCAAAGGTCCAAAAAGAGGAAGAGGGAGGAGTTACAGCCCTATAAATACAATGACACAAAAAACGTGGGAACTCGGGAAAAGGGAATTTTGGGAAATAATAAGGGACATCTGGGGGATAAAGTCCAAAGGCTCAAAATCTCCATTTATACACCAACTGTTTCTATTTCTTCTGTCCATATTATCAAGTTGTTCTTGAACCTTTACTCTCCTCAGGTAACTCTCCTCTCTAAAACCTGGAATTACTATTCGTTGTCTACCAAGTAAAGTCCAGACATCTTTAGCCTGTCATTCACGTCCATCTTTATCTGGACTCATATCATTTGTAATAATCCTCTTCACGTACTCTGCCTCTAAACATTTCTTGTACTTAATATTTTTTTTCTATCTTTTTGAAGAATCCCATCTGGACACCTGATAAAATCCTTCTTGTCTTTCAAGACATGTCATATGTATTAACAATATATTCATTTATCATTTCTAACAAAGTTTGCCGTGACTACTCCATACTGAAATCTAAAAGGATATTTGTATTTTGTACAATTAATTTTTGCAATTAAACTTATATTTTAAAAAACGCTTACTTTCTTACAATCAATATGAAATATTAATTCCAAGGTAAAAGAGTGATAAGGGCCAGATAGTGGAGGTCAAGTGAGAAGCCTTAGGTTCCACAGCAAGGAAGTGTTTGAGGCCAAATTTGAACTCAAGTCTGGGTCTCTATTCACTGAGGAATCTGTAATGCCCCATTACATATTTTTAAAGTGATTTCATTGAATTTTTATTTAACTTGTCATGTTCATATATTTTACCTCCCTGTCTTGATATGAGTTCCTTGATGCCAGGAGTATTATCATAGATGAGTGTGTGGGTAATGAGTACTGGATTTAGAGTCAGATAGGCCTGAGCTTGAATCCTGTCTCTGTTCTTTCTCTATGGTCTTAAGCAAAACTTTGTAATTCTTTGGTCTTGTCTGTTGTCATCTCTGGGATGAAGATATTGAGCTAAATAAAGTCCCTTCCAGCTCTAGTTCCACACTCTTTATTCTCCTCCTTAATTCATTCCTAATATTAATAATTATATTATTATTTTTAATGCTCTTCTTAATAGTCATCGATCTTTATCTGTCAAATGATTACAGATTGGTTCTCTAAGGTGAGTGTTGGCATGTGATTGAATTAAATTCCTTACTTTTTTATGACATACCTTCCAACATTCGTGGTAGGAACTACAGCTTTCCTGTGGGATTGAGGAGATAGTAGAAAAATGCCATTTGCTTTGTTATTAATCAATAGCTACAGAGTTCCTGTTTTTGTGCCTTCTTGTCCTTGTAGATAGTAATAATATTGTTCTTCAAAGACAGCAGGTATTTTACATTCATTGGGAAATGAGTTCAACCTGTCCCATGGAAGTTATGAATCAGAACCATTGTTCACTATTTGCTGAGTACAACAACATTAATTCTATCACCAAATAAACTCTTCATTAATTTAGAATTTCAGGTAACTTTTGTGGACAACGTCTTGTCACTCTGTAGGAGTTTCAGAAGCCCAGGATAAATTCTTTATGGGATAAGTTTATGGGCATTTTACTTACCTTGTTAGCCTAATTTCAAATTGCTTTCCGGAATTCTAGTTCTGTCAATAGTGTATTAGTGTGAGTGGCTGATATTTATATAACCCATAAAAGATTTCAAAACACTATATATTATCTCAGTTGTGCCTTGCAACACACTTGTCATTTCTGTAGTCTAGGTATTATTATTTCCATTTTACTGATTAGTAAATTGAGGTTGAGAGTGTCGAATTCTTCATATTTATTAATAGGAACACTAAAACCCAGAGAAGTAAAAAGATATGCTGAATATAAAAGAAGTGTTATGTTTCAAAGGTTGGGTTTGAATCCAAGTATTTTGATGACATTTCTAGCACTCTGCCAGAATACTACCTGAATGATAGATCATAGTGAAGAAGAGGGAGGTGAGGTATCATATGTCTCAATAACTTACTAGAGAGTAGAAAATTTGCTATATTATTTGATTGAAGTAAATGATGACAGAAGATTGATTTGGATTTATTTTCAGTGAATGGAATACTTAAAAAATCTAAACTGCCAATTGTGTAAAATGTTTTTGGTCTTACTTCAAGCTCTTAGTTTATTTTTGCACCCTAACCTGAATCTGAGAGATATTAGGTAGACCTCAGTTCATATCCTGCTTTTGACATATACTGCCTGGGTTGTCATAGATATCACTTCTCGGTGGCAGTTTTCTAAAGCATAGGGTATAAGACTATAAGTTGTTGAAAAGTTTCCAATCTTGTTCACTGGATTTTGAGTTCCTCAACTATGCAAAAATTGGGGTGTGGTTATTGAAGCTTTCTGGTCCAGAGACCAGAAGTTAAATAATGTTTTGCCACTTTAGCTTGTCAGAGATGTTAATGAAGATGATGATAATGGTGATAGTGATGATGATGATGATTAAAAGCTCTTCCCTGCAAGCTTGACCCATCATCTATGAGGGTGAAGGGAGAGGTAAATGAAAAAGTAAGTAAATATCAACTGTGATGTATGGTGGGTTTTTCATGGATCCTGAAATGGTTGCATTAGCTGTGAAGTCCTGGCTGGTATACTGAAACATTTGCAAGTTGTGGTATGGAAAGATGTAGTTACCATCTCAGTGTTCTTATTTTAAAACAAATCCTTTATAATTTGATTGGTATAGCACTGAGCCTATGAATTAGTTCATGTAGTATTGTCATTTTCATTGTATTAACCTGGTCTGACCATGCGCAATGATAATCTATCCAGTTGTTATCTTCCTTTCATTTTATAAAATGTTTTATACTTATTTATATAATTTCTTTTTCTAGGTCTAGGTTCATTTCGAGTTATTTTTAGTGCAGATTCTTCTCTTTCTGCTGGGAATTTTTGTAGCACACAGGAAAGCTGATGATTTCGTGAGTTTATTTGTTGTATTTCAATTTTATAAAGCTGAAATTACTGTTCCCATTAATTTTAGTTGTATCTTTAGTTTTATGTAAGTGATCTATCATGCCACCTATAAGCAGCAGTGATTTTGTTTCTTCTTTGACTATACTTATTCTCTCAATTTATTTTTCTTCTTATTATTTTTTAAAACCATACCTTCCGTCTTCTAGGCAATACTGTGTTTTGGCTCCAAGGCAGAAGAGTGGTAAGGGCTAGGAAATGAGGGTCAAGTGACTTGCCCAGTGTCACACAGCTGTGAAGTGTCTAAGGCCAGATTTGAAACTAGGACCTCCCATCTCTAGGCCTATCTCTCCATTCACTGAACTATCCAGCTGTCCCAATTTTCTTATATTATTATAAAAGATAGCATTTATTGTATTTTATCAAATAATATTGATGACAGTGGGCATCTTGAAGACCAGCAATAATGATAAGTTTTGGCTTTAGGTAGAAACTGTTGATAGTATTGGTATGTGTTACTTTTTCATTTAATACAAAATGTTGTATTTTGTAAAAAAACATTTTGCTTCTATTGATATATTTATTTGATTTATATAAATATTATCTATTAAAGCTTCTCGGTCCAGAGAGGAGCCTCAAGGTAGGAAGATAGAAAAGGGATAGATGTTCTGGATGCCGTGAAGGGCGTGAGGGAGCCAAATTCGAGATGTCAATAATGAGTCAGAGGCCAGTTATCATTAATATTTTGGAGCCTCAGCCAAGCCCCGATCAATGGATGTCACTGGGAGGCTATATTCCGTCCAGAGATCCCAATTTAACACTTTACTGGTAAGAGGATGATATAGCTCAGCTAGGAGAATGAATAGAGACTAGTAGAGAGAATTGCAGAATATTAGGTATTAGCATTGGAAAAGAAAGAGACACCTGGCCGAAGGCCAGGCCTCAGGTAGAGATAGAGGGGAGAGAGAAAGGTGGAAAGACAGTGTTGAGCAAACCTGTGAGATCATCCAAAAAGAAGGGAACTGGCCATGGCTTCCCTATTTAATCTCTTTGATATGCAAATGAACTCAATACATATTGATAAATTACATAGTGCCTCAATACATATTGATGAGTTACATAGTATATTGCCATTGGATAATTGCAAATTACGACAAGGTGAAGGTGGAGTTTTTATCCTCAGGTGAGTGAGACAAAGGGAAGCAACTCCTAACTCCAGCCACACTGGGAACAGAGTTCATTGCCATGCTCAGAATGGCCATGTGCCCACTCACAATCCTTGCCTCTTAATTATACATATGGGCTGGACTGCTACATCTATGATATATATATTTTTTCCAAATATTGAACCCACTTTATCATGTTCTTATAAATATATACTGGCCATATTCTATAGTCTTTCAAATGTTTTTCTTTATTTACTTAATATTTTTGCTCCATTTTGCTCAAGATTTACTCAATATCTTGTATTTTAGTGATAGTTATCTATTGTTTTCTTCCTATAATTTATCTTCTTGATTTAGTATCAGAATCATATTTGTACTATAAAAGAAACTGGGTAGGATGCCATTATTTCCATGTTTTTGCAAACAACTTGTATTAAATTGGAGTTATTTTTTTGAGTGGTTGACTGAACTTGCTTATATATCCATCTGGTCCTAGTATGTGTTTTAGATAGTAATTGCTCTATAGTTTATTCTTTTACCATTATTTGTATATGTTAAAGCTTCTATATTTTATTCTATTAATTTAGGTTCTTAATATTTTCTTGAATATTAATTTATTTCATGTAAGGTTATTTGTTTAGGAGAGCAAAGTAATTTAGAAATGTGCAGCTGTTTTGAATCCTTTTAATTTTTTATTTTGGCAGTTTGGTTTTTTTTTATGTAGTCATTTTTCAGTTTGATGTTTTTGTTTTAAAATATCTTTTCTTTGATTTCCAGAATTTCTCTTTTTAAAATTGAAAAAATCCATTAGAGGATTTTTTGCTGTTTTTTTGGATGTATCACCAAAATTTTGGTATATTGTTTTATTTGTTTACATTTTTCTTTGATATGTATTATTATTCTTTGGTATGCTGACCATTTAAGTTTATGCTTTGTAATCTCCTTTTAAATTTTAATATATTAATAACCTTTTTATTATAATTTATTATATTGTTGTCCATTTTTGATGTTTCTGCTTTTCTGCATTTACTTGTCAGTTTTTTATGTCTTAATGGTCAGTTTTTGAAAAGCCATGCTACCCAACTGAGTACAATTCCCATGGATATAATTACCATGGCTATACTGAGTGGAAAATATGGAAAAGAAATAAAAGGTATAAAAAAGGAATAGAAAAGAAATTATGTTTCTTGGCAGAGAAACTGAAGAGATTTGTAAGTGTATGTGTACACTTAGCCACGGAATATAGGAGTGACATGAATGGATATCACAGAGCCTACACAAGAGTCATGAAACAAGGAGAGAAAGCAGTATATTTTACATGGGTTGCAAAGGTGAATTTTGTAGCCTTAGCAATAGATTGCATATGAGGCATGATATAGAGCAAGAAATCCAGGATGTTTCATAGGTTAAGAGCTTGAGGAAATGGGAAGAAGGTGTTGATTTTTATAATTATAGTGTGGGAAAGACATAGGAGGTAGAAGAGGCAGAATGAAATGGTATTGCTTGAATAAATAGAGGAGTTGACTTTGGTCTGGTGTAAGGCCACTCCATGAGAGACAGGGATAAAAAAGAAATGATATCAGAAGGGGTAACAGATAAGGAAGGGGAGAGAAGATTTGAGTCATGGCAAATGTAATTTTTTCTGTGAAATATGATAGGTTATCAGCTAATAGAATGGTGGGAGGGGGATGTATGGGTGGTTTGAGCAGGGATAATTAGGTTTTTAAGAGTGCTATGGATGACAGGATTGTGAATTAATAAGAGAAGTATTGTAATATTGCCTGATAGCAGTGAGGGCCCAGTTGAGGTTGCATAATTATAATTTTTAGCATACCCAGTCAGAATGGTTGCATGATTTTTTTCCATATTTTTTTAGCAATATGTATGTAGAAGGAAAAGTGGCAAATGAGGGGAGTGATCCACGAATTAAATATGATAGGATGCAATTATCAAAATGATAAAGGGGCTAGGGATTCAAGATAGGAAGAAAAAGTTGAATGAACTCACCAAGACAAGGAGATGGGGATAAGAGTAGTGGCTAGTGCAGGGAAGATGATCTTGGAGAGAATTGTTAATTCAAGGGATTCAGGGTCAATGTGCAGATGAATAATAGGATTTTTTAAAAAGGATGATGGAAGAAAAGACTTCCTTGGAGTCTCATCAAGTTTTGATTTCCATTAGAAGCCTTTACCAGTTTATCCTTTATATATCTTGTTTATATATGATTATTTGAATGTTATCTTTCCATTTAGCCTGTGATCTCCTTGAGCAGGGTCTGTTTATGGCCTTTTTTTTATCTCTAGCTGTTAGGCTAGTGCCTGGCCCATAGTAGATGCTTAACAGATGCTAGTAAACTAACTAGGGTAGTTGCAGAGCTTCTTTTTTACTGTCACCTGAGGAACCTGGAAGCTCTTGATCTATCAGACTCAATAAAGTTCTGGGAAATACTTACAGTAATGCAAATACTGACAGCAACAAGGAGTATATGGTTGGCCAATTGGTAGGGAAAAGGAAGAAAACTTAAAAAAGCAGATTTAAGACTACAGAACTATTAACAATAAAAAGCTGAGGGGTTATTTGAACATGTTTTGGAAACTTTGACCTGAGATGTAAATGCAAATTATACTGAGGAAATTGGAAAAATAAGGTCAAAATCATCACATTGTATTTCTCCTTGACCCCAAGAATGTTAGAGTGAGAAAGAATCTTAGTAATGATCTTGTCAGAAATGCTTATTTTGCAGAGGGTAAAATTGAGGTCTAGAAATGAAAAGTCATTCAAGGTCACAACCCAAAGTAAATGACCAAAGTGAATTTCAAATCTAGTTTCTCCAGTTGTAAATGCTGTTTTTTTTTTGCTACTATATCCTGCTCTTTGTTAGCCAAAAGTTCAAAACTATGATTTATTTTCTGATTCACCTGTCTTGATTTTCTTTCTTTTATTAATTTGAAATTGTGATTTTTTTCTTTGAATATTTTTAGTAAGTTACCCTGGAGAATGCAGTAGATTCCCAAGTTTTATATTCCTTGGCACAAATAGCTTTTCAATAATTTAGATTGTAATTTTTGTAATGAGTGTGTAGGTGTTAAAAATTAATGATGAATAAATAATATAATGATGAGACTTGTTAGGTAGAATTATCCACCAAGGGATAGGACTGCAGGCATTCTTACTAAATGCTGTGATTAGAGCAACTGTTTTCAATATTTTTGCCTTGCCATCTGTCTTTTGAGCGCATATATAAGTTGAAGTGAGAGGGCTTCATGTTGTTAAAAACATTTAGAACATGATTTTTGTAATCCTGGAAAAATCCTCGAAATTAATCAATTAATTAAAATTAAAAAATAAAAAAAAACATTCAGATCATGTATTTCTTCATTTGGCAATATACCACTACAATATTTTTATTCAAGTTGCATTTACCAAAAACCTACTATGTGTTATGCACTGGTCTAGGAATTGGAGATGAGAAAAAATAAATCTCTTACCTCAATGACTACCCTCTGTTAAGCAAAAATAGTATGTCCTTAAATGATGCAAAATATATTCATAATAATTGGCAAAGCCATTAATAATGAATGGGATCAGGAATACACTGATATTGGAAGTAGAACTTCAGCTGAACCTTAAAGGAAGATAGGGATTTGAGAAGTTGGAGATGAGAGGGGAAAGCATTCCAGTCATGGAGGATCACCAATGGAAAGATTCAGTGATGAGAGATCGAATGTAATGTTTTGGGAAGATGGAAGTGATTGAGTTTGGATGAAATATAGAATGTATAAAGGAAAATCTAAACAAGGAAATGTAGGCTGATGCCAAAATGTTAAGAGCCTTAAATGCTAAATCAAAAGGATATGTATTTTGTCCTGCAGGCAAGAAGGATCTGTTGGATCCTCTTGATCAAGGGGAGGAGATATGTGGTAGGACCTGTGCTTCTGGAATATCATTTTCACAGCTGTATGAAAGACATATCTTGAAACTTATCAGATAGTTGTCTCAGTCAAGAGTCATCATAGAAATTCAAGTTGCAAAGATCATAAAATCAGATTTTATAGATGAGGAAAATGAAGCTCAGAGATGATAAGTGACTTGGTCAAGGTCATAGAGGGATACTGGGATTCATATCCAGGCCTTTGATTCTAGATCAGGATTCCTTCTTAAGCAGCTCATAGCCTCCTCTTGGGACCTCCAAATACTTTTTTAATGGTGAGATTGTGTTTCTTTATACAGAGTGTCCCAGAAATCTTATTGCATTTAAAAGCTATATAAGTTGTTAAAGCTTAATAATTCACTAAGTCTTTCATAAATCCTATATTTGCAATTAACAGGCCTTTTTACTACAATTATTTTGGTGCAATGTTGTGTAGAGGGGCCTGAGCTAGATGTGGCTGGGAAATTAATATGGGTAATAAATGGCAGAGTTAGGGTCCTAGTACAGTGCAATGGACATATCGAAAGTAAATGCCATTCAAATTCCAGTGTAACTTATGCTGCCGTGATAACCACCAGTGACTTTTGAAAGCCCCAGTTGGTAGTTCATGTATATTCTAAGCCTCTTGATAGTATGAAAGTTCAGCTGAGCTTCTTCCTCTGGATTGAGTTCAGAGTTCATCGTAATACAATTAAGGAAATTTAATTTCCACACTTGTGAATATAAATATGATCAACAAAATCAGTCAGTGTCAAAGGTTATTATTGTTCATCAATTTCTAGAGCTCGGTCAATTAGAATTGAGATCATGCTTGTTGAATTTGAATTTAGAGTGCATAAGGTACACGGCTTTAATTGGAGCTTTTGAATATAGTTGGACAAATGTTCTCTGTATCTGTTTAGATCCAAATATGAAGTAATGCACTTCAATTCCAAAGAAATGATTAAAGTTAGACATATGAAAAAGCATATTGAGTATCATGTGGCCAGCAGGATGATGAAGTAATGTTTTTCTGCAAATCTCCAGCTCCCCAGTCCCCAGAGAAAGGAATTATGCACTAGATATAGAATAATTACAGCTAAGTTCACATGTTAAGAAGCCATAACCCTCGCATAAAAGTTTTCTTTTTTGAAAAAGCCTTAAAAATTACCACTGGAGGACTAAACTATTTTTCAATTTCTCTTTAGCATCTCTACTACAAATTGACCTCACCTTTCTCCTTCAGTGAGTACACAATTAGTTTAAAGAATTGTGAATACGGGTTCACTTATCAGGATTACCCGTGGCTGTAACTATGCCCAAATACTGCCTGACCATAGAAGAGCTGGCAGATGTTGATGCCGCTGATTTGTCGGAAGGAAGGGGTAGGTGGCTGCTGAAGAGAAGGAAAGACTGCGTATGATAGGGCACCATAAAAGTATGGTGCTTCCAGTGGCAAAGTTGAGGGAGACTAGTGGCAATCCTGATATGAGGGAAATGGAAACCTTACTGACTATGATTCTTTTTTCCTGGAGGTTACTTAGGACAGTGATCTAGGACTGACCAATCCACATATCCCCAAAGGTGTCAAGGCTAAGGCTGCCTCACAATCCTGCCTTTGGTACAGCAGTGAAAAGTTGTGGAAGAGGGAAAGAGTCAGGCAACATCCTAAACATAAACGTTAGAAGACTAAAAGATGCTGAGGAAAAGTTTAAATAAAAATATAACACGACAGAGAGGATCATAAAAACAGAAAGGAGAATAATTAGAACATCAGATGGGGCTAAGGACTTCTGTCATTATCCCATGACAGACAGAATCCCAGGGACTAAGTATTATTGAACAATGGAAAGAACTCTAGAAATATTCAAATGAGAAAAAAAATTTTAAAAGAAAAGGTTAGGAATGAATTTAGGTGAAGTATATACCTGTTTTTCAGCCTCATATGGAACCTATCCAAAGTATGTTATGTACAATGGTCCGGAAAAAATGTAAAAAAGGAAAAATCTTTACTCATTCTTTATAGATCATAAGGAAATAAATGTGTCATCAATACAGGGAATACATACAAAAATACAGACCTAAATGGAGGCTTATTGACAATATCCTGCATAGTAAGTGGGTTAAACAAAAAACCATAGAAACCATAAATAAATGAAAGAATAATGATAATGATTTGGCATAGCAGATTTTGGGGAGGGGGGAAGTAAAAGCCATCCTCAACACATGAATTATTTCTTTGAAAACATATACTAATAAAATAGGAAAGAGAATTAACTAAGTAATTAATAAAGTCAAGAATTCAGTCAAAAATTAGCAAAGAAGAGATGTTGAATATTAACATAGAAGTAGATAAATTTGAAAAGAAAATCGCAATATAATCAATGAACAGAAATGAAAGTTGCCTTTTTGAAAAAATGAACAAATTGATAAATCATTTTGTCTACCAGGAGTGAGTCAGAGGAACAGAATTTATAGTACCAAGGCTAAATGTCAAAAAATAGAAGAACGTACAAAGAATTATCAAAACGTACAAGTGATATGCCAATAAAATTTAAAATTAAACTTAGGATATTATTGAAAATGCAAATGAAGAAAACTTGAAATAAAGATCTTAGTTCACTTTCTGGAAGTGAAATTGAACTTGTTTTACCTGACTTGTGGGTAGGCAACATGGGGACCCTGGTTCTTATGGTTTTCAGGAGAAAGATACAAATAATTACAATTAGGAAATGACTACAGAACTCCTTTTTTGAATTGAATAAACAGTGCTCCTCAGTGCAGTTTTAAGCTAATATACTTTAAAACTGAGATTTTTTAGAATACCTTGTATGGTCTTAACTCCTAAATCAGAGAAGAACAAATAAGGGAAGAGAACTATAAACCAGTATCTTTAGAAAATATTCATCCTAAAACATTAAAATGTTAGTCAAAAAAGCCCCTCTGTCTCTGTACACTCCCACACACACATATTTAAAAGATTCATTGTGATTACATAGATTTTTAGCAGATGCAAAAATGGCTCAGTATTAGAAAAACAGTTAAATTACTCATTTAAAAAATGGAACACATCAAATCACATTATTTTATCACCTGATGTGGGGTGGGGATAAAGCTTTTGATGAAATATAGCATTTATTTATACCCAGAAGTCTAAATAGAAGTATAACATACTAATAAGGAATACTCGGGAATAGCTGAACTCAGTACCCAAGCATTTGAAAGATCTGAGGAACTAAGTTCCTTGAAGGAAAACTACATTTGTAACAAGAATTGTTGAAAAACAATTCATCGCAAAATTAGATTTAGACCAATATTTTAGATTAAAGGGCACAATAATCTCTAAGTGAGTACATAGTCTGAATATTAAAGGTCACAATATGAAAGGTAACAGAAAACAGAAATACCTCTCATAGCTATGGATTATGTCAGAGTTTTTATCAAATGAGTGATGGAGATAAACACAAAAGATAAATTATTTCTGTTCTATGAAATTAGAAAATTTTTCATAAATATAAAACTAACATGATTAGGATATGAAGAGAAGTTTTGGATCAGAAGAAGTAAAAACACCTTTTCCATCATAATTTTGCATGGAAGGGGTCTATTTTTCAAGCTAGAAAGAGAACAAATGTATTAGACTGACAGTCTCCTTCCTAATGGATTAATAAAATGTCAGTGGATATGAGGGAAAAAATAATGTAAAGGGACCGTGGTGCGTCATTAGATCTTTCTCACTTTCCCTCAACATTCAAATCTAGAGCTAAAGTGACCAACAAGGAAATGTAGATGGTATTCATCAAGAAGTTTCCTTGGATGTTCTGAATGTCCTGTTGAAATGCCATTCCTTGTGGTTACTCATCTTCTCATTCTGAAACCAATGGCTTTGAATCTCTTCTCACTGTCTTAATGAAGCCATAGATGAACCTTGAGACAAAAATAATGATACATTTTAATAAATTTTTCTAGATTGATAAACATTGGAAACATGAAAGAAGTTTAAGAATGAAAAAGATGGTGGCCTTGTCTCATAGTAGCATCAAGGGATAACCAAGATATCCTTACAATTTCAAAAGGTACTAAAGGAAATACTGACCATCATGGGTCGAACTTCTGTGACAGACTTATTGGAGGATTTGGACAAAAGTCTAAAAAGATGGGCAGAGAGGAGTTAGAACATTATTGAAGGGAGCCACCCAAGTGAATTAGATTATGTACATATTGGATTACTAAAGCATTTATTCAAAATAATCTTAAAGTCTTTATATACTTGCTAGTTTTAGGTTGAGTGGAATTAAGATTCCTAAATTACTCTTTATACTTGATCAAGTCTTTAAGGGGGTTTGATATTTTGTAATATTATGCAGATTCATACTAACTTACAAAATACTGATCTTTTGAACTCATTCAGTGTTCCATCTGGTATTTACACTACAGTTGCAGTGTTTGTGCTGCAACTTGTGATCTTAGATTACATCGATCTTTAAGGTCATTAAGGTATATACTAAGGAAATGTTCCTGGGATTTATTTTCTTGTGACTTTTCCATTAATGTAAAGGTATAAATGGGGAAATGATGCAGATGAGGGAAAAGGATAAGCTAGTGGATGTGAAGGACACCAGACTTTTTCCAGCTGATTTTCTTTCAGTATTTTCATGAAATAATGACTTAATCAACAAATGGAAGTTAAATACTTCCCACTCCCCAAATTTGAAATAAAATTACCTGATGACCTATCCACAGCAACATTAAATTAGGTTAATTTGGTTGCATTATACAAATAGTAATGGAAAAAAAAAACTATTTCACTTAAAGTTTTGAACCAATTCCTCAGTGCTTCATGCTATTTCTTTCTGCCTTTGTCATTTCTCACTAATGAATTTATTTAACTCATTATTGAGGTTTCAGTGGAAACTTTGCTGCATTGTTGAACCATATACTTTATTTATCAGTGAGGGAAAGCCAAAAGTGCCCTCTCTTTCGATCCTAAATCATATTGTCTGAAGTATTTTCCAATATAAATATGGCAGTCAGATAGCAAATTTAATTCTTGTGATGTGTAATATTCATTGCAAAATCTCTAGATTTGAAAATTCCTAAGCACCTAGCAGTAGGCACACTGGCGTTTCAGAGAGGCTAAATGGGAAAAATACTGCTTAGGATTTCAAAAGTCTATGCCAGTGTTCTCACAAGTAGATTAGCCAGAGATTCTAACTATATGGTCAACTGCTTTAAAAGTTGTGAGTGCCCTATCAGTGGAGGAGATTAAGCTAAGGCTGAGTACAACCTTATCAGGAATATTGTTGAAAGGTTTTTTTTTGTAGTTGGGACTCAGATTTATTGACATTGAGGCCAATTATGTTCATGATATTCTTTAGTTTTTATTTTTATGATTATGTAGTTTAAAAATGAATATATAAATTACTCCAAATATTATATTTAATAAGATTCATTAATAACTTGAAGCAACGCGGAAAAATAAAATGCTAGAGAAACAGCAAGAGCTCACCTAGCCAAGCACGAGGGAAAAAGAGACAGGGCGGGGAAAAATATCCAACTATATATACACAGGTAACAAACTAAACGTGAAGACGAAAGGGAAAGGGATGCTGGGAGATGAAGTCCACAGGTGCAAGATTTTCTAATTATACATGATGCTGGGTTTTTTTGGTAGAATTGAAAATATGATTAGTTGAAAAACTGATTTTTACCTAATTTTAATCATAAAACAGATTTTTAGAGCAACACTTTTGATAGAGGGGGGAATGAGGGAACATAAAAGAAGGGGTAGGGTTATAGGAGAATCTTTTATGAAATAGAATGTTTTTATATGATATGCATGCTTTATAGTTTCAAATTTTTGTGTTTTTCAATGTTTCCAGTAATTTATAGGAGGTGACTTTATGACATCCTTCTACAAACTGACCAAAAAATCTTTACCCATTGGCAAGAAGTTGAAAGTTGGAAAAGGACAAGATATAAAATATTCTGTCTGTTGGTTTTATTTATATTAACTTTCAGTAGTTTCATGCAATTCAACTGATTTACCAAATTGATTTCATAATACTTTTTTCCAATAAATCCAGAAGGGTTTTTTGAGTACCTAGTATGTTGAGGGCCCTATAATAACCCATCTGATATCAAAAGTATAAGCCTGTTGGTAGACTTCAAAAAGATAGTACTTGTAAACCAAAGCATAGGGCTCACAAGTCTCTTTAGTTATTAATTAAGCCCTTGTACTTGAGGAAAGATTTTAATATCACCCCAGTAATGATATCCTCCTTATAGACATTCTATTAATTCCAGAAATCAGGTGTTTTAGAAATCTTATCATTGTGTATTCCTGATGAATGTATGTACCTTGGATATTGTATATGAATGATTTAGTTTTGTATTTGAGTGACTATGAAAGCATCAAGAATGATTAATGAAAAAGTTAATGGAGAGAGTGTTTGTTTTGAATTTAATGATTAGTAGTTTGTTAGTGATTAAGGAAATATATCTTCAAGTGTAGATTCTTGGACGATTTGAAAGTCAGGCAGGCAGCAAGTATTATGAAGGGCTTAGTATATGTCCGGCTCTTTGCTTAATGCTGGGAATTCAAAGAAAGTAAAAAAACAATCCATATTCCTAAGGATCTCATATTCTAATGGATGAGGCGATATTTAATTATATATATTCTGTAATAAATAGGGACAAAAAGGAATATACCATCATTTCAGCAGCACATGGTACATTCACAAAGATTGACCATGTACTAGGGCATAAAAACATTGCTAACAAGTGAAAAAGAGCAGAAATAATAAATGCAACCTTCTCAGACCACAATATAATGAGAATAATTAGAAGGGTACATGGAGAAGCAAATCAAAAATGAATTGGAAATTAAACAATATGATTCTCTAAAACTGGTTAGAGAACAAATCATAGAAACAATCATTTCATGGATGAAAATGACAATGATGAGACATTCTTTCAAAATCTATAGGATGGAGCCAAAGCAGTACTCAGGGGGAAATTTATAGCCTTGAGTTCATATATTAACAAATTAGGGAGGGCAGAGGTGAATGAATTAGGCATGCAAATTAAAAAATTAGTCTGAGTCTTAAAACAAAAGAACTTAGAATAGAGGTGCAAGTACAGAACAGCCAAAACAAATATGCAGAAATGGGAGATAAAGGAATGTGTTCAAGAAATCATAGCTAGTCCAGTTTAATTGGATCAGAATGTACGGTAGAAGAATTAGAATAAGAAGGCAGATACTGGGAGTATTTGAGAGTTTGGGCATGGCAAGATATGATCATGGATAGTACTTTGGGGCAAGGGATTCCTGAACTAAAGATAAAAGTTTAAAGATGAATTCATTTTACAAGGCATCACGATTGGGAGGGAAGGAGAGTATGACTACCATAGGATCAATAGCCTGGGAAAGAACTGAGAAATCAAGTTAATGAACGTCACAGTGAGGATAAAGAATTGGGGTAGGGGTCATAGGGAATAAGTGAAGTCATAATAATAAAGGAATTTTAGAGTTCATGTAACATTGAAATGGAATGCTTTTAGCTGATGTCATGGTAAGTAGAGTGACCCTGTTTGTTTTAGTGAATGAAGGAGCAGATCACTATAATTGTGGGTAGATAAATGAACTGGGATGTTAAGAGTTTTTGTGGGCTTTTACTAAGAAAAACAGGAAAAGCAAAGTAAACATGGGTAAATTATATCATAATATAGACATGCAGGACATGCCGGGAGAGAATACTATTACAATGGTGGAGAGGATGAGCATGATGATTGGTAATATTTCAGCCTCACTCTCATTGGAATTGGATCAGAGAGAGAAGGACAGTCAGATTTACTGGGGTATCAAATTGTATCATATCCTATAGAGAAGTAGAAGGGGGGGAATAAGAAAGGTAGTTGTGTAGAGTGGAGTAATATAAGGGAGGGAGTAGTTGTGGGAGTGATTAAAAGACCCTATAGAGAAGTAGGAGGGGAATAAGAAGGGCGATGGTAGAAAGGGTGTAGTATAAGGGAGAGGGAAGATGAGCAATGATTAAAAGCAAAACACTTGTATGGAGTGAAAGAGTGAAAGGAAAAAGGGAAAGACTAAAAGAGAAAATTAAGAAGCAGGGGAATAAACAGATGGTAATCACAACTGTGAATGTAAATGGGATGAACTCAACCATAAAATGGAAGCAGATAGCAGAATGAATTAAAAACTAGAATCATATGGTCTTTATAACAACCATATGTTCTTTATAAGAAACACATTAAAGGCAGGTAGATACATACAGAGTATGTAATGGTAAGAGGCTAGAATAGAATCTATTATGTTTAAACTGAGGTAAGAAAAGCTGGAGTAGCAATCATGACCTCAGAGAAACCTATTTGCAAAAAGAGATCTGATTAAAAAATATAAGAAAGGTAAATACATCTTGATAAAAGGTAATAATGACATTGATGAAATACCGGTATTATATATGAACCAAATGGTAGAGAATCCAGATTTTTATAGGAGAAACTAAAGGGACTTGAGGAAATAGATAATAAAATTTTGTGTGGAACCTCAACCTTCCCCTATCAGAACCAAATAAATCTCACAAAAAAAACCCAATAAAGAAGTAAGGGAAGAATTTTTAGAAAAGTTAGATTTAATAGATATTTGGAGAAGATGGAATAGGGATAAAAAGGAATATACCTTCTTTTCAGTAGCATATGGTACATACACAAATTTTGACTATGTACTAGGGTATAAAAACTTCATAACCAAATGCAAAAAAAGCAGAAATAATAAATGTAGCTTTTTCAGATCACAACACAAGAAAAATTCTAATTAATATAGGTTCATGGAGAAACAAGTTAAAAATTAATTGGAAACTAATCTAATTCTTCAAAATGTGTGGGTCAAAACAAATCATAGAAATAATCACTGATTTCATAAACAGAATGACAGAGAGGAGAAAACATATCAAAATTTATGTGATAGAGCCAAAGAAGTACTCAGGGGATAATGCCTATATAAATTAAAGAGAGAAAAAGGAGATTAATGAATTGGGTATGCAACTAAAGGAATTAGAAAAAAGAACAAATTAAATGTCCTCATTTAAAGACAAAATTGGAAATCCTAAAAATCAGAGGAGAAATTAATAAAGAAATAGAAGGTGGATTAGTGTAAGAGACTAGGGGTAATTAACCTCAGCAATCTAGTGTTTGATAAACCTAAAGATACCAGCATTTGGGATATGAACTCACTCTCTGACAAAACTGCCAAGAAAACTATATGACAATAATTCAGTATAGATTAATATTTCATAACCTATACCAAGATAAGGCCAAAGTAGGTATACAATATAAGCATATAGTGATTTTATAAGTTAATTAGAGGAACATAGAATAGTTTACTTGTCTAATCTACAGAGAAGGGAAGAATTTGTGACTAAACAAGAGAAAGAGAACATTAAAAGATGTAAAATGAATTATTTTGATAATATGAAATTTAAGAGTTTTTGTATAAGCAAAACCAATGCAACCAAAATTAGAAGGGAAGCAATAAACTGGGAAAAATTTTTATAATAAATTTCTCTGATAAAGATCCCATTTATCAAATATATGAAGGATTAAGTCAAATTTATAAGAATCCAAGTCATTCCCCAATTGATAAATGGTCCAAGGCTGTGAATAGGCAGTTTTTAGATGCAGAAATCTAAGCTATCAGTAATCATATGGAAAAATGCTCTAAATCCCTCTTGATTAGAAAAATGGAAATTAAAACAGCTCTATGGTACCACCTCATACCTGTCAGATTAGCCCAATATGACAATAAAAGAAAATAATAAATGTTGGAGGGAATATGGTAAAATTTGGATACTAATGCATTACTGGTGGAGTTGTAAATTGATCCAACCATTCTGGAGGCAATTTGGAATTATGCCCAAAGAGGTATAGAAGAAGGCAAAGCTTTTGATTTAGCAATACTATACTTGGTCTGTATCCCAAAGAGATAAAAAATTGAGAAAGGGCCTCTTCTTACCAAAATATTTACAGTTGTTCTTTTTGTGATAGCAAAGAACTAGAAACTAAAGGGATGTTGAACAGGATGATTTTAGAAAGAACTGGAAAGATCTATATGAATTGATGCAGAGTGAAAGAAGCTGAACCTGGAGAACATTAACGCACAGAAACTAAAATATTGTGTGACAATTGTGGTTGAAAAAATAACAGACATCAATAAACTTTCTCAAAATAACTTTAAAAATAAAGTTTTTAAATTAGAAAAAACAAAGAAAGGCTACTCTAGTGGATGGGCTAGTGATTCAATTAGGGAGAAGTGTAAAAGGTTTGATTTGTCACAGTGAGGATCCAGGTGAGAATTTGTAGCATAAATATTTAGTAGACCCAGTCAGTATGGCTTTGTTATTTTCTTCATCTTTTTTTTTCCTGCAACTTATGAGTAGGAGTGAAGACCATGTATAGCACACACATCGAAGGATAAGGTTTGGCAGGCCATTATTAGTGATCTGATCAGTGAAATAAATTACTGATGATTTAAATGAAAAAGTGAAGGTAAAGAGAAGCCGAAAAAAGAAAATTAAATATAATGAGCAAAGTTGTCATATATTGTCACAATAATAATAATGTCAATAGTAGTTAACTAATATTTATTTAGCACCTATTATATACCAGGCAAGGTCAACTAAGTGGTCTAGTGGATAGATTGCTAAACTGGAGTCATGTTAGGGAAATTGGGAACCAGACTGAGGACTTAAGAACTGGAAGAGGTTTGGGAAACATTCACTAATCCTGGACTACACATGATAGGAACTTTATACATGTTTGCTCAATTGAATAAAATTGTCATTTTAGTAAGATGAATGTGGTGATGGAATTATAAAACTAATATGAGGGGTAAAAAGACTCACGCTAGTATAACTAATTGAGAAGCTATTATTGCAACTCAAAGTAGTTTGGGTATAATAAATTAGTCATGAGTTATGCTTGTTAGCAGCACTGTTGTTTTTTTTTTTCTTCAAGGTTTTATAGGAAAGGAAAACCCTGAAGCTTGATTAAAATGAGATTTGTGGATTATCCATGAATGTGAATTCTTTGTGTCCTATTACTGTGGAAAACTGCAAGATTACAATAGTAAATCACAGTGTGTCTGAGCATGGAGAGGAATCTTGAGAATATTGTAGATGATGAGCTATCATTCTGATTCATATTGTTATGAAGATGTATGATCTTGGCTTACTTGTCTCTTGGGTCATGTGGTGGAGGCCTTAAATCTTCCACATTAAGAACTAGTGCTGGGCCTATAAGTACGAGAAAACTATACCTACTCCCTCTTCATTTATACAGCTCCTTTGCTCTGGAACCATATATATGTTCCGAATCTGCTTCAGACCTGCAGGTGTCTGGTCTCTAATGAAAGAAGGGTTGTTTTCTTTCTCATCAATTTATTAAACCCTCATTCTGGCATTCTGGGAGCAAATTATTTAATGCTTAGATTATGGTTCATGTCAAAGAATTTTCCCCAAAGGGGAAAATACCAAGGTATTCACTGCATAATATAAATTAGATATGGGTCTGATATTTATTTACTATACTACTCATAAAAGAAATAACTAAAACTCCAAAGACTCATAACCTTTTTCAGACATACATACTCCATACAGGATTTTCACAGTCATTTCTGTTGTGAAAATCCTTTGGAATCTGATATTTAAACATGAGTGCAACAAAAAGACGTTTGTATCATCACTTAGTAGACATTTTACATTTCACCATGTCTGTATTACCCAAGAAAGTGTTGTTCATTCTCCTGCCAGTATATATCATCTTTGATAGGCCCATTTGCCTGGTTGCTAGTCATCTGCATTTGTTGAGTTTAGAACCTCTGTGTTGAATTGAGGAGGTCCCCTCCCAGTCTATAAACATCATCTCTGAGAATAAGTTTCATCCCTTGCTATAAAAGGAATGTACATAGTCAGGATGTCTGCCAGGCACCAAAGTGAGGTAAAGACAGGATTTCTTTTTTTAAGAATTCCAAACGGAAAAATGTTTATTGTCAAACTTTGGTTTCATAATTTATTTTCCCAAAGTTCCTTCACGCTTGGTGTGCCTTCATAATATGCTTTTTTTTTTAAATTAAGAGGCCATAAATACTATTGTTCAGTGAGTTACTGATGTTTAGAGAAAACTTAGTTTCAGAGAGGAAAAGTGATTTTCGTAAGGTCACATGGATGAGACAGAGCTAGACATGACTTGGCCTACGGCTGGATTCAAGTAAGTGGTGTCTTTCTTCTGTGATTTCATTATTGGCAGTAACTACTTTCTTAAGAAAAGTAAACATAGTGTGCAGCTGGGTATCTCAGTGGTTTGAGAGCCAGGCCTCGAGATGGGAGGTCCTAGGTTCAAATCTGCCCTCAGATACTTCTGGCTGTGTGACCCTGGGCAAGTCCCTTAACCTCCATCGCCTAGTCATTACCACTCTTCTGCTTTGGAACCAATACACGGAATTGATTCTAAGATGAGAGGTGAGGGTTTTAAAAAAAGAATTCTTCATAAAGAAAGAAAGAGGGATAAGTGTATTCAGTATAATTTTATTAATTCAGAAAAAGGGATAATAGGTTGATTTTTATCTAATACAAATTGAATTTGCCTATCCTACATTAATATATTTCATCACTTTCAATTAAACTTAGCCTTAGTGCTCCTCCTGTTATTATTGCTAACATGAACCTCTTTCCAAATGAAGTGGTACACTGCATAACCCAGTTTTGGATTATGGTATGATTAAATGCAATATACATTTAGCCCAAAATATTTAGTTATATATTTGCATAATGTTGGTTGATGATCACATGAGAACTATTTCAAATTAATGAGTTAATAATATACCAATTAAAAATGAATTTACTTGCTTAAGGGCATCTTGGGGATACTGTGAATAGAGGTCTAAAGTTAGAAAGACCTGAATTAAAATTAGTCTCAAACACTTACTTAGCTGTATGACCTTAGGCAAGTCACTAAACCCTGTTTACTTCAATTTCCTCATTTGTCAAATGATCTGGAGAAAGGAATGACAAACTATTGCAGTATCTCTGCTTATAAAACCCCTAATGGGGTCCTGAAAAGATGGACACAACTGACGTGGCTGAGGAACAAATTCACATTATCCAAATACTTTTCTGTGTTTAATTACATCTCATGCCTATTTACAATTATGTAATGCAGTGTGAAAGGGCAATCTCTAATGCTTTAGACTGATGTTTTATTTGCATAATGAACTAAATGAATCTCATAAAATAGAAATTAATATTCATTGGCATGTTGTATTGGAGTACCATCCATCACTGACAAAACTGCTCATGGCTTTAGAAGTCTAGTGGTAGTGTCTCGGTGACCAAGAATGACTATTGTGTTTGTGCAGTTTCATCTACGGTGTACCCTCATGTGGCTTTGGAGTCCAAAGGCTGAGGCACAGAGTTTGTGGCACATGGGGCATGGGACGCCAGTTGTTACGGGAGGTGCGGTTGTGGCCTGGTGTCAGTGCAGTGGCAAGACGTCGACGTCGCTCATCTTCAAAGGTGGTGGCAGCATGGTGGCTTTAGAAGTAGAGTCATTTAAACCCACCAGTTCTTCTGTGTCCCATAAAAATAAGGAAACGAGATGAGAAGGGCCTTACTCAGTGTCACACAAGGCACAAGTGGGAGAGCAGGAACCCAAATGAAGACATTCAAACCCAAATTCAGAGCTTGATTCTGGTGAAGTATGAAATGACGGGCAGATTCCTTAAAGCACATTATGGCCATGTGCTAATTCTTTTTTTCTTCTCTCATGTTCATAAAACTGTTTATAAAACCTTCCTCTGAGTTCTGTGCCAGAGAAGTAGATCTAGGTATTGGTGTTATCATCTCATTGGGAAAAGGTCCTTCTGACCTTTTTCACTTTCAGGTGATTCTGACTAGTCAAGAAGAGTTGCTGGAGTTTTGACAAGTTGAACATCTTAGAGTAGATCACAGAATATTTAGGCAGTTGAATGCCATGTGTGAAAGAATGTAGGGGCATTTGGCAGGACCAGGAAAGAGTGGGGACATTGCCGAGAAGCTGATACTGGAGTATGATTTACATTTACCGCTTGGCATATGTCTCTTCTGGTGGTTCATGAAGTATATGAATAAAAGTAGGGAGAAGGCTTATTGCTGTGAAAGTGATGGGAATGGATATTAACATTTCAGCTTCCTTAATTTTCAGCTGTCGACGGAATCTTATGCGCATATATATACGTGTATACACACACACACACACACACACACACACACACACACATATATATATATATATATATAGTTGTGTTGACATCAGTGACCATGTGAGTATATTGGTGACCTTACAAATGTAGATACAGAATGAAGAAAGATGAATGTAGACCCAAGGGGCACTTCCACAATCAGAGTTATTAATATTTGTATTTTGAAGATAAGAACTAGGGTTTTTTTGTTGAACAAAATTTAATATTAATTGATATGAGTACATGAGATACATTGAATATCAAATATCTCTTTTGCATTAAAGAATGGCTCAATGATACAAGAACAAATTTCTAAATTAGGAGATAAATTTTCTTTTTTACTGAATTTGTATTGAAAACTTCAAATGGTACAGTGGCTAGCTTCAAATTGAAGATATTCCTCCTCTTCTGGGTGAATTTTGGTTATTTAATTGAGTGTAGGGGGTATATAAGTACCATAGCTGCTTTTAAAAAGCACATCATTTTGTTGAGCTAATCGTGGGAACCAAAAAATGCCACTTTAGAAAGTGTTGCATAGCACTAAGCAGCTCAGGTTGGCTTTTGACTAGAATTTGACAAGAAGATGGGGAGAGAGACTCTTGTCAAACTCCCATAATGATTGGGATGAAAGTTTCTTTTAAGAATTCTTTGAAGAACACCTTAAAAAGAAATTTTATTTTTATTATCAAAAGCAAAATACATTTTTTCTCATAACAAAATGATAAATAACCATTTTATTATTCCCAACACTATAAGAAGAATTTTCTTTTCATGGTTTTTGCATTGAAAATTTGGCCCTAACTAAGATTTTGTGGTAAGTCATGAATTACATATAGGGAAGCCCCCCACCTATCACCCACCACACATAAATGATTTCTGATTAGCTGGGTAAGGCATGCATTTTGAGTGGTCCACTCATGATGATTGGATAGAAGGACATAAATATGTCTTCCCCATTAGAATGTTAGCTGCTTCTTTTTGTGTATTGTTTCCATAATGCCTAGCACCATTCCTAAAACAGGTGGATGATGAATTGGAAAAAAAAATAAAAATTATACATGATAGGCACACATGAATTGTTTGCATTGGAGGAATCAGTCATATTGGTAAGATAACAGATTCATTTGAATATTTGACTGTCTGCCACAATGTTCTACCTTGAGTATAGTCAATTATAGGGAGTGTGATACTTGAACTGTGTACCAAATGATGATGTGTAGGAGGTAGCTTAAAGCCTACATTTAACATTTTCATTAATACTGGCTTGTTAGCTAAGCAGATGGCAGCTAACTAACGTGGAAAGGACCGGTACCTTAAAAGATAGGATCTAATCTGCCAGTAATATTTGAGAAAGTTGCAGGAGAGCCCCTCTATTTTAGAAAACTTGGTGTTTTCTGATCAAAATATAGAAATGGTTATAGAATGGTAGGGAGTCAAAAGGGACCGTTCAAACTTTGTTCAATTCTGTCATTTTACAGATGAGACATCTGTGGCTCACAGATACTTAATTACTTATTCAAGGTCATATAGCAAATAAGTAAAACGATTGGAATTTGAACCCATATTTTTTGACTACAAACCCAGTGCTCTTTTCACTGTATAACATTGCCTCTTAAAAATTAGTGGAAACATTCAACTTGAAGTCGAGAAAAGTTGGAAGACAGTATAATAAGATATTGCATACATAAATACTTAAGCAGACTCTGGTCTGTCTGAATATAGCTGACTACAAAGCAAGGGATGATAAGCTTAAAGGATGTAGTTCAGACATAAGGAAGACTTTCCAGACAGTGAGTTCATCTCCCTGGTAACCCATTCAATTGTTTATTCCAATGCATGAGGCAGTGGAACAGATTCTGTAGAAAAGACACTACATTTGAAATCAGAACAGGGTTCCAGAGGCTTTGCCTCTATCTGATTTCAGTGGAAGTCTCACATTTGTCTCATAAAATGAGCTTGGAAGAGTGCCTTCTGTCTCTATTTTTTGCAAATAATTTTTACAGCATAGATATTAATTGCTCCTTAAATGTTTGTTATTGGTAAATCTGTCTGGCTCAGAAGATTTTTCTCCCCCTTTGGCAATTATTTATTGGCTCTCTTATTTCTTTTTCTGAGTTTTGGTTGTTTGAGATCTCTACTTCTTGGTTTGTTAATTTGAACTGTTTATATTTATGTACAAAATCTATTGATTTCATTTTAATTTCTAGCTTTGCTGATATAACTGTATTCACTGGTTTCTGATCATTTAAAAATTTTTAATACTTATTTTGAGTTTGCATTAATTTTTTTGATGTCTATCTTAATGACATAAGCCAATGGTTTATTAATTTTGTTAAATAACTCTTAGATCTGATCATTTCTTTAGTCTTTATTTCAAGTTTCTCTATTTTTTCTCTAATTTAAGAGATTTCTCTTATATTTGTTTCAGGGTTTCTAATTTATTTTCTAGATTTTAATGAAATGTTCAGTTCATTAATTCCTTTTTATGTTTTGCCAGTTTTCAGAGATGCACATATACCTTTGAGAATTGCTTTAGATGTGTCCTAGTAGTTTGATAAGTTTCAGTGATTTGATCTTTAACAAATATTGTTTCTGTAATTTGTTCCTTTAATGTTGTCATTCAGAATTCCATTATTTAATCTTTCTATAAGTATCCATCTTTTGCTCATGTTTTCTACCCACAAATAGATTTCTCTTTATCACTTTTGTTTTTAATCTTTTTGTTTCAATTCAGTGTGGTATTATGAATATTTTGGAATATATGGAACTGTTCTTCTTTGTAAATGCCCTTATTTGGATATATGTCTAATGATATACTTTCTGGGTCATAGGTTATAGATATTTTAAGTACTTTATTTGGATAATCTCAAAGTTTTCCAGAATGGTTGTACAGTACTGATTCATAGATATTACAGCAATCCATTAGTGGACCTGATTTTCCAGTCTCTCTAACATTGACTATTCTAATTTTTTCTCCTAGTTGTCAATGTTATTTTATTGGCTATGAGGTAAAATCTCAAAGCTGTCCTCAATTTCTCTTCAAATTAATGATTTAAGGTATCCTTTCACATGTTTGTTTACAGTTGTCTGTTCTTTAGGGAATGTTATCATATTCTTTGATTATATTGGCATTGACTTTCAATCATATTTCATGTTAATAGTTCTTAAATCTTGGATGTCACCATTTTATCAGAGATATTTGATGCAAAAATTTTGTTGAAGATAATTTCTTGTCTTATATGTTAATTTAGTTTGTATAATAATTTTCCAACTTCATGTAATCAAAAATATCTTCTTCATTTTTCATAATTGTTTCTTTCTCTTGTTTGGTCAAGAATTCATTCCCTATCCACAACTTTTAAAAAGTATGTGATAATGGGGCAACTAGGTGGCTCAATCAATATAGGCCAAGCCTATAGATGGAAGTGCTGGTCTCAAATGCCTCCTAGCTGTGTTACCCTGGGCAAGTCACGTAACAGCCATTGACAAGCCCTTACTACTCTTCTGCTTTAAAATCAATCCATAGTGTCCCTAAGATGGAAGGTAAGGATTTTTTAAAAAGAAGAAAGCAAAAGTATGTGATAGGCTTCCAGTGTTTGTAGTAATAAATCATCTACCTCTCAGAATTTTTGTGAAGATCAAATGAAATTATATTTTGAAGCATTTAGCATAGTGCCTAGCACATAGGCATTTAAATCCTTCTTCCCTTCCCTCTCTCTCCCTTTTTGCTTTCCTTCATCTATTTCTCTTTCGTTTTTCTATCCCTTTCTTTACCACTCTCATCATTCTCTCTTTGTCATTTTCCTTTCAAACTCAGTGGAGATGTGAGCTATTGAACCATCTGTACGAATCCCTGCCAGATGCATATTAACTTAGAACACCACTTCTTTATATCATCTGTGTTCTACTACCTTTTATTTATTTTGTTAAATATTTCTTTTTTACATTTTAATTTGGTTCTTTCTTCATTCTAAAGCATTGCTGACCAATGTGGCCATTGAGACACATATTTTTGTGTCTGTTCTGTTATTCTCTTGGTTGGAACTTTTGTCTCCACTTCCAGTATATATGGGAGTTTTTAAGACATTTCTTGCATTAGAATTTAATTTCCTTGAAGGCAGTGATTTTCTCACTTTTAATTTTTGTTCCTAGTACCTCACATTGGGTTCGATATACAGTATATTCTCACTGATTGTGGATAACTTGGTTCATAAAGACAGTCTGCCCTCATGCTTGGTGCAATCTTACTTCTCTCTTAACTTTGCTTTAGGAAAAATTCACCTCAAGTGCCACCTCCTTTAAGTGTTTTTTTCCTGACTTCTCCTTCTCAAATAACTTAGTATTTCCTTATCTTTGTATATATTTCCATAGTGTATTTCCCTTGATGAAAGGCACTTTAAGAATCTTTGTGTACCCAGAAATAGAAACAAAAATAACAACAACAAACATTTATGTATTCCTTGAAGGTTTTCAGAGGGCTTTACTTGTATTATCTTGTTTGATCTTTACAACAACACTATGAAGGAATTGCTAATATCTTCTCTGATTTACAGATGAGGAAACTGAAAGCATAATGTTTAAATAATTGCCCAGAGTTACGCAGATGGTAAATGAGGTATGAATTGAACTCAGGTCTTCCTGACTTTAGTCCTTTTGTACTTCATTCATTGGGTCGACTTACATAATACACGTAGACTCATGGAAATAATAATTCGTCTCTCCTAAAGTTTTATTTCTTTGACAAATAAGAATTTTCTTTAATTACATTTTACTACAGTATGGTTATTTTAGAAGAACACATTCTAGTGCTAATATTACCTGCATTACCTCTCGTCTCTTTTCAGGACAGTAGCCTTAATTAACATGGAATGAGGAAAGGGAATAAGTATTTATTAAGAACTTACTATGTGTTAGGCACTGTGTTATGTGCTATGCAAACATTATCTCATTTTGTCTTCACAACATCCCTGGGAGGTAGATGCTATTAGTATCTCCATTTTATGGATGAGTCTGAAGCAGAGTGAGGTTTAATGACTTTCCTGCAGTCACACAACTAATTAATGACTGAAACCAGAATTGACCTTGGGCCTTCCTGGCTCCAAGTCTTACACTCTTGGCCACTGAGCCAACTGGCTCCAACTGAGATTTGACAGTAGGGCCCTGAATTTTCTGTCTGAGCAGGACACCTTCCTCCAAACAAAAGACGCTGAATAAGAAGACTTTAATTTATGTAGAACACCATTTACCTAATGTCAGTGTTCTAGACCAGAACAAAACATAGGAGTCATAATATTTTGGGACCATTGGAAATAATTCTGTGAGTACTTCAGATAAATGCCTTTTAAAAAATAATGTAGAAAATCATCAGTTACTTAATTTAGATAGAAAACTTTTTAACTGAAGGCAGATATTTTTACCTTATAATAAATAAAGTTTAATTGAATGCTTTGCTAAAAACTATACTAAATGATGAATATACAAATTCAAGTGAGTAAGATAAGATGATCCTTGTCTTTAAAGGACTAACATTGTAACAGAAAAAGGCTTTGGAAAGTGGGTAAGAGTGGACTGAAGTGGATGAGGAAAGATAATCTCTCCAAGGGATATGGATCTGACAGGAATAAAAAAGTAGAGTTCTGAGAGAGTCTGCCTAGAAGTGAATTTAAGAATGGCTGGAGTTCTTCCAAAAATTATTGTTCTGAGAAGAAATATTGGTCTTGAAGTTCCTTCAAGTGGGAGAAGAGGAACTCTGGTTGGAGGTTTCCATTGTGGTTGAGGAGGGGATAGAGTCGGAGACAATATGTATTGGAAAAGACAAAAAATGTACCTATGATGGAATCTTTTCTTACCTTATGTATTTTGTGACCTAGTAGGGGGATAGGATTCCAAGACAGATAAGAAAGTACTTGTATTTTACATTTTAATTTAATTAATTTAGAATATTTTTCCATGGTTACAGGATTTGTGTTCTTTCCCTCCCCTCTCCTAATCCCCCCCCCCATAGCCAACATGAAATTCCTCCAGGTTTTACATGTGTCATTGATCAAGAGCCATTTCTATATCAATAATATTTGCACTAGGGTCATCATTTAGAGTCTATATCCCCAATCATATCCCCATCGAACCATGTGATCAAAGAGTTGTTTTTCTTCTGTGTTTCTACTCCCATAGTTCTTACTCTGCATGTGGATCATGTTCTTTCTCATGAGTACCTCAGAATTGTTCTGGATTATTGCATTGCTGCTAGTAGAGAAGTCCATTACATTCGATTGTACCACAGTGTATCGGTCTCTGTGTACATTGTTCTCCTGGTTCTGCTCCTCTCATTCTGCGTCAATTCCTGGAGGTCCTTCCAGTTCACATAGAATTCATCCAGTTCATTATTTCTTTAAGCACAATAGTATTCCATCACCAATAGATACTGTAATTTGTTCAGCCTTTCCCTATTTAAAGTTTATCCCCTCATTTTCCAATTTTTTGCCACCACAAAGGGGATTTTTAATTTGCCCACTTTCTAGTTTTTTTTTAAATTTGCATTGCCTAATTCATAGACCTCTACCTTCCCTAATTTGTTGATATATGCACTCAAGGATATAAATTTTCCCCTGCGTACTTCTTTGACTGCATCCCATAGATTTTGAGATGATGTCTCATCATTGTAATTTTCTTCAATGAAATTACTAATTGTTTCTCTGATTTGTTCTTTAACTCATTAGTTTTGGAGAATCATATTATTTCATTTCCAATTAGTTTTTGATTTGCCTCTCCATGTATCCTTACTAATTATTATTTTTATTGCATTATGATCTGAAAAGGTTGCATTTTTTATTTCTGTTCTTTTGCACCTGTTTGCCATGGTTTTATGCCCTATTATATGGTCAATCTTTGTAAATGTACATGCATGTGCTGCTGAGATGTATTCCTTTTTGTCCCTGTTTATTTTTATCCACACATCTATTAACTTTAGTTTTCCTAAGATTTCATTCACATCTCTTACCTCTTTCTTGTTTATTTTTTGCTTTGATTTATCTAGATCTGATAGAGGAAGGTTTAGGTCTTCCACTAATATAGTTTTACTATCTATTTCTCCTTCATCTCCGCTAATTTCTCCTTTAGAAATTAGGATCCTATACTGTTTGATGCATACATGTTGAGTACTGATTTCCACATTGTCTGTACTGCCTTTTATCAGAATGTAATTGCTTTCCATATCTCCTTTAAGTAGACCTATTTTTACTTTGACTTTTTCATATAGGGTTTGCAACTCCTGCCTTCTTTTTTCTCAATTGATACCAAATAGATTTTGCTCCATCCTTTACCCCTTACCATGTGTGTGTCTGTCTACCTGCCTCATGTGTGTTTCTTGTAGAATACATATGGTAGGATTTTGGTATCTAATCCACTCTGCTATTTGCTTCTGTTTTATGGGTTATTTCATCCTATTCACATTCAGAGTTTTAATTACCACCTGTTAATTGCCCAGCATTTTTATTTCCTCTCCTAGTCCTGCCCTTTCTTCTTTCATTATTTTCTTCTACACCAGTGTTTTACTTTTCTCAGTCCCCCCCCTAATTACCACCCTTATTTTATTTTCCTTCCCCTCTTCTTACTCTCCTCTTATTTTCTTTAGGATCTTTTTAAACTACGTCCCACACTCTCCATCACTTGTATTGCTTACCTCCCCACCTCTCCCTTTGTTGCCCTTCTACTTCTTGATTGGGCAAGAATCAATTCTCTGCCCCAGTGGATCTGATTGTTCTTCCCTCTTAGAGTCAATTTCAATGCATGTAAGAATTAAGTATTTCCTGTCTCCAACCTCTTTACCCTTCCAGAATATTGGTTTTTTCCCCCCTCTCCTTCCATGTGCTTCTTTACTTATCCAGTTTTGTCTCTTTTCCCATTCCTCTTCATAGTAACCTATTTTTTTACCTCTAGTTTACATATGTATATATACATACACACACATACATCTTGACATTTCCTTCTATATAGTTTGTCACTGTTCCCTTAAGTATCATTCTTGTAGCTACCCAGGTGATAATAATTTGTAAGAGTTAACAGTATCATCTTTTCTTACAGAATACAAATTATTTTAACTTATTTGGTCCCTTAAAAAACATGATCACATTCCTAATCTTGATCCCACCCATTTTCCCCCTTGATCTTAATGGAAGCCAGGTATGAGAGTAGGATGAGTTAGGGAAAAAAACACATTGAGAAAACAACTCCAAAGGCAAACTCCCTTCTGACAGTCTAGAAGTAAAATCATGTTGGATTATTCAGGAAGCACAAGACCTTATATATCTGAAAGGTAGTGTGGTGAGGTATAAAGAGCATGGATAGCATTAGGGCTCATGGTATCTGGTTTCTCTTGCCTGTTTTGCCCCAAATCAAAAGTTTCAGTAAGTTTTAACTTCTCTACAGGCCTCGGGTTCTTAAATTTCAAAGGTAGGCCTAGGCAGACTAAGATGCTGGGACAGGAGAGAGTCTTGCAGTGAAGACAAGGTCTGGATTCAAAAGTTTGCCTCTGACACAAGCTGACTTTGAGACTTTGGACACTGGACTTAACTATTTCTTCTAAGAATTTCTGTCAGAACAGAAAAATCACATATGATCATCAGCATAGACTGAGGGATGACATGTCAGGTCTGGTCACTAATGTTTCCAAAATGTGAGGGCTGACCAAGGTGAGACTACTAAATTTTATTTAAGTTAAAATCCTGTCAACATAATGATGCCTCATTTTCATTATTTAGATGAAGAATCTGAGAGCTAGAAGGGCTAAGATCTCCATCTCTTCTGGTTCACACAGCCATGGAGTGGCAGAACCATCATTTGAACACAGGTTCTATGACTCCTGAAGTCAGCACAGTGTGGCCTAGGATGACATCACTGTTACCATGGTTTCTGGAATGTTGCCACTAATTGTGATGACAGAGAGAAGAGGAAAGGAGGAGAGGAAAGGAGAGGAAGAGAGGAAAGGAGAGGAGAAGGGGAAAGGAGGAGAGTAGGAGAGGGGGAAGAAAGTAGAAGAGGGGTCAAGGAGAAATAAGAAAAAATATGAAGAGGAAAGGGGAGGAGTAGATTCTCAGATGATCCACTTTGAGGTGGAAGGGTCCTCAGTGTCCAGCTCATCCAACTGTCTCCTTTGACAGATTAAAATGGAGCTGATTCCCAGAAAAGTTTCGTGACTTGCTCAAGATCACACAGGTAATATTGATCAGAACTGAGATTTGGACTCTGTCTCCCAAGGTACTGTCTATCATTAGGCAATCTAACATTCCCTACAGGACAGAAAGGGAGAGGAGTGAGGGTTGTATAGAAAAGAAAGCAGTTGGTAAAAGGAGTTGAGAGGAAAATGTGCTGAAGAGGATGCAAGGGAAAGAGGAGGAAGATCAAGGAAGATGGTTTGGAAAGACCTTGGGGACTGAGCATGGAGAAGTGAGGAAAGGAACGGGAAGAGAAAATTGAAGAAGGAAGGATATGTTTAGGGAGAAAAATAAAGGAATGAGAGAAGAAGGATTGAGGAGGATGTCAAGAGAAAAAGGGAATGTCTGAAACGAAGTTGGAGAGACAACCGAGACTGAGGTTCAGGGAGAGGAAGGAGAAAGGAGGAAGCAAAGGACAGGGCATAAGATGCAAAAGAGGGAGACACCAGCAAGAAGGTAAGAATGAGAAAAGGGTGGGGCAAGGGCACAGCAAAGACCGGACAGCTCCAGAACCCCAGGACTTTCAGGACACTGTCACAGGTAGACATTATTAGAACTTATTTTTCTTTTCTAAATTTCAGGGTAGACAGAATGAAGAAATGTCCATTGATTAGAGGTGGCCAAAAATAGATGTAGTGAATTGGATAATCTATTCAGCGAAGGAAAGGGAAGGCTCTCCGAGCAGAGCCCAGGGTGAACAAATGACACTCATTTCTTATTCGTTTATTCACTTATTATTTATTTCCTTAGTTGTTTGTTTATGTATGTATGTATATATGATTGTATTTAAAAGCAGGCAACTCCAAACCCAGGTCCTCATACAAGGGGCTGCCCCTGTCCTTCACTTGCTCTGACTCTAGGTATACTTGTCCTCCCAATCATCTGTGCTCCAGAGCTAGTAGCCCATAGTAAACATAAGTTTGACTGATTTATTGTTCCTTCACTAATATTCTATGATGTTTGTGTTGGAGTGGTCTGGTGATGTGCCATGATGGAGGAATTTGACCTGTTCATTATACCTCTATCTTCAATTTCTAAATTGGATTTTGTACTTGATTCAGATTCTCTTCTTTCCACACTCTTAAATATATATAAAAGGGATTAGGCCTTCTTGGGTCCTATTTTCCCATAATAGAGATTCCACTGCCTATGTAATTCTGGATGGTACAGCTAAGACTATATTACAATTTCTGTAGAGATCTAGCAATTTTTTCAGTCCTCTATTTGCTCCACTCAGGTTTTAGTCTTGACCCTTCTTCTATGTGCTCTTTGCGCAGTCTGAAAATGGTAGTTGGCTTTACTTTTTGCCGTTGCCTTAAGAGGCCCTGACTGAATGTTGCTGATCATGCTGGTAGCAGGCCTCCTTAGAAGACCCTTGTTGCTTTGTTTCTCAACTCCTGTACTTGGAGTGGCTCTGGTTTTATTCCCTGGGGCTCTTTCTTGCCTGTGGGCACTGCTAATCCTGTGTCCTGTTGTGGCTGCAACAGGGACTGTATGGATAGTGTGCCATTTTCCTCTGCCTGCTTTTTATTCCTCAGAACTTCTTAAAGTCTTCCTAGGAAATCTTGCATTGGATAAAAGAGGTAATAACCACTTCTTTTTATTTTCCTTTCTCATTGTGCCTCCAGGTATATTTTTAGCCTCAGTTAGTGCATTGGATAAAGCACTGGATTTGAAGTCAGAAAGACTCCAAGTTCAAATCCAGCATCAGATAATTACTGGTCCTGTGACCTTAGATGAATCACTTGACCTCTATTTGCCTCAATTCATAGGAATAATAATAGCACCTACATCTCAGAGTTATTGCAAAGATAAAATGCTGCTGCTTTTATAAAGAGCTTTGCAGACCTTAAATTGTTATATGAATGCTAGTTCTTATTTTGATTATGACTGGAGGGTTTGTGGTTGATGTTGGCTTTGCCATATCACCATTTTAACTACAAATACTTTACTGGCTTTTAAAAAATCAGCAGTATAATTTTGAACCTAATACCTGAATTCTAGTTTGCAAAAGAGAATTTTAAATTAATCATTCACCTGGGTAATATTGCCGAAAATAGAGTTAGAAAGGCATTTGGGACCTGCTGAGATGGCCCTCTTTGTAGTTGGACTTTTTTTTGTCATGTTTTGTTTTCACAAGTAGCATTTGTTTGGAACTGTTCTAGTTGTTCAGTGGCAGTTTGCTCGAATAATTTGACAAACTCAGGTTCTCTCCTAATAGGAAGGAGTCTGTTTAAGGTCTTTTCTGCTTTATAAGTGTATGTGTGTCAGAGGGGAATTGGGAGGAATTACCATTGTTTAATGAATAATATACTAAAAACAAAGAAACAAAAAGATTAAACATTCCTCCAAATAACTGCCTCCCTTGGGTCTCTTAGCTCTACACAGTCTGTAAGATAATTATATAGTACAATTAAATTATTTTTAATTAACTTCTAACTCCATTTCATAAATAGGAGATATTCCTTCCCTTCTTCCTGCTTCCATCAGAGAATAACACTTTTTTTTTTCAGTGCAAACCCTTCTTTGGAATGAGAGGGGATTTGTCATTTAAATATAAGGTGGGCATTGGGGGCAGGGTTTAATGGATTTTCAAAATAGTGACATTTCTTGTATTCTCTGTTTTGATCTAACTTGAGTAGAGGATTGAAGATTTGTTCATTCAAAGCAACTTTTTTTGCAGAATTAAGTCATTTAGAATTCAGCTTAGTACAAGTCCTTTGAAGAATTATTGACAAAAGAAGACCAATAAGAAATAGTTTCCCAAGTATTTATACAGAAAGCGAATCAGGGGAAAAATACAGAACTTTTCTAGCCTCACAAAATCATACATATAGTAGAAAGATTCTTAAACTGAGAGTCAAGAGACCTGGGTTCTGTTTCCCACCCTGTCATTCTGATGATGTTTTATCGGGTAATTTACTTCACATATCTATGGTTCCCTTTCCATATTTAAAATGAGAACACAATCTTCTCCAAGGATGCATTTAGCTCTAAAGTTTGTAGGATTCTTTTTTCTCTAGCTCTCTGGTTACACAGGTGGAAACTAAACACAAAGAAGCAAGAGTTAGCAAAATTCAAAGCAAATTTGGGGCAAGCCATTTTTGGTTTGTACACTTGTGGAAAGAATAAACTCTGGACCTACAGAATAAATAACTCACCCTTCTATTCATACCTATAAGAGATTTGAAGGTAGCTGGAACCAAAAACAGGCATTCTGGGGAGCTTTGAAGAAGCTCTAAAGGTAGAACAGGAAGGAAAAGATTGTTCTCCATCTTACCTAATGCTGAACAAGGTCAAGCATGGCAATAACCTAGATATATGGTCCTCTTTTCATGATGGCCTGGTGTGTTATCCATCTGCTTATTTTTGGAGATCTTCAAGTATTAGGATAGAAAGATAGTTTGAAGATTGGAGCTCAGGGCTATTGGAGAAGCTCAGAAAAATACTCTTCCAAAGGTTCCCATAGTGGAGGTGCCAGGTGCATTATTTGTGTTTTATGGCTGGGGATTATCATAGGTTGTAGCTAAGTGGGAAAATACAGTATTTTTGAAGTCTTCCTGGTTTTGAGGATTTTGAGAGGTGGGCCATTTCCAGGATATTCCTGGGTGAGTATAGTGCAGAATCACCATTTGAATGTAGAATCAGATTGTGAAACCTGAGAGAATTCCAGGAGGAATTTATATCCAGTGGGTCATAGCAAAATATGAGACTGACTTAGAAATAAGCAAGGGTTGTGATTCATAATGTAGGCATTTTGTATCAGGCCAATAATAAGATGTTTTCCTAGACAAAATGTTAGCTTCGTTTTCTATACTTCTGTCACTTGCTTCCCTTAATTTCCTTTCAACAAGAGGGCTCCTGCTGCCACCGTTGTCATTGTTTTCCCTGGCAATGGCCTACTCTACACTACATTAGTCAACACTGACTGCAATACTCGTTACTATTTTCAGGTTTTTTATTGTGATGGTTTTTTCTGTCACATTTTGAAATAGTGCAACTTCCATCCTGGATGATTAAAACCGAGAAAGAGCAGTTAGGTCTTATAAGGTTCAAGAGATGCAGTCAACATTTTAATACACAAAATTTACAAAAAATAAAAATATACTAGTAAGTGATAGCAATCTATTCTGCATCAGTTTCCATTATCATATGTCCATTAATAAACATGAGTGCAATGCATCAACTGAGAAAACAACATGCAATAGTTTGCCTCTTTGTATCTAGGGCTTACATCCTCACTTTTCCAATTGAATGTCAACCATTTTCCCAGTATGGATTTGGGAAAATATGTGTTGTAAAAATTAATCTGTTTTTCTTGGACAAGTGAAAAATGTTACTTGAACAAAAAAATGTGGGGGTGCTTAGTCCAGAAATTGGATGCCAAAATAAATTTTAGCATGAATTTAGGTTTCACAAATGTCGACTGCATTTGAGATGGACCATGAGAGGGAGCTAACTTGCCAGCTTAATTAAATTTCTGGAATGCTTCTGGGCAAAATTAATATATGTGGACAAAAGCCAAAATCATTTTGACTGAACAGATTTTAGCTTGCACAGAACAATTCCAAGAAACCTTAAAGTAGTTAATCTACTAATATTTGTGACAGACAGTGGTTAGAAGATTGCATCTTCTTCCCCCTGCCATTTGGCATTTATGATGAAATGACTATTTCCAATGCAATGTGTTTATTGGAAACTTTTAGGGTGAAATTAAAAACGAGAGACAGTGCTCATGTAGGTAGATGTGAGCATTTATGGATTAATTAAACAACTTTATTAATTATTAGTGCTAACTCTGCCAGGCACTGTGCTAAGTACCAGGGATACATTTGTAAGCAAGCCAGACTCTTCTGGGTTCTTCCCAACGAACTTATATTGTAGAGAGGAAATCACATATAACGAGAACAGAGTACATGTGCCATCTCCATGGTGTAGAACTGGCCAAGAAGTGGAATGGTGGCCTGTAATTGGACAGAATATGCAAAAGCTATCTGTCATAGCTAGGGGGCACCAGAGAGTTATGGTTTTTGATCCAGAGGACTGATGATGAAGCTAAAGATATTGCTTTGGCATGTCTTATGGACGTTCATTTTTTAAATCCTTCCTTCCCACCCTCGGCCCTTACAATTCCCCCAAATATCAATGATCTGGTGGAATGCCCCCAGACTGTCAGGCTAGGACTTTGTTTCATGGGCACATATGCTGACTAGGACTCTCCTGTGAGAAAAGTTTGGGATACCTCTCCTTCCTCTAGAATTGTTTTGAGCTTTTCAGAGAGTGTGGTTATTTGTAGTCTTATTACTTTCCTACTTGAATTGCCATTTAATTCTCACTCAGAAAAGCTTCTGGATCTTTTGTCCTGAAATAATCGATGTTTTAAAAACTCATACTTGAGTATTTGGATACATTTCTAATACAGCCTACTTCCTGCGAGCACCATCCTTTTGAACATTGTCTGAAATGTATGTCAGTAAGTAATACGTGACAAGAATACGTGACAAGAGCTTTTCTTGTTATTCGTAGTCAATAAACATTTATTAAAAGCTTCCTATGTGCCAACCATTATGCTAAGTGCCAATGATACAAATAAGAACAAGCTGTATAGCCCTTTCCTTCAAGGCACTTACCATCTAATGTGAATACGGAGAGACAATACACCAAAGGAAGGCACAAATGGGTAGAGGTAACTGGGGTAGTGGTTGTGGATATACGGCAATGATGTTCTTGGAGTCACAATTAGCAGCAAAGGAGCTGATTTGGGAAGTGAAGTTAGCTGAAAAATTCTGAGCTGTCTATAAAGGAAAGTTTGGGGAGAAGTTTATTGCTCCTCTCTTGCTTTCTGCGGATACAAAAAGTATCATCAAGCCTCACAGGGTAGTAAAAGAAGCACTGGACTTGGAGTCTGTATACTAGGTTTGATTTGTGGCTTTAATACTAATCTGTGACCTTGGAGTATTACCTTCACCACTCTGGCCTGCAGTTCGCTTCTCTTTCTCACATGCACAATGAGTGTGATTGTATTAGATCATCTCCTACTTCAGTGATCCATACATCTTATCTATGTATCTCCCTATATGTAAAAACTGGCAAAAAAAATCAATTACAGAACCTCACAAAAGGATAGATCCTAAAAATACCATTTAGGGTGGATCTTTGAATAGTCTTCTTAGATAAGCCATAATAGGGAGGAAGAAGTTTGGGAGGCAGGTAGAGGAGTCAAATAAGAGGACTCTGTGATATCAATAGTGCATTTCTTCTCTTTCATTTATTTTCTTGTGTACTCTTGTATTTCCTTGCTGCCACATTTCAAGCTCTCTGAATTTGCTTTCAATTAAATGGTTTAGCTTAGATGTAATTAAGTGTTTTAGTGTATAGTGTGTTGGACATGGAGTCAAGAAGACTTGAATTCAAACATGGTCTCTTAGTATTAGCTTTGTGACCCTGGACAAGTTGACCTCTGTTTGCTTTCGTTTCTTTAGTTGTAATATTGGGATAATAATATTACCCACCTCCCAGGGGTGTTTATACAATCTTTGTTAATTTATGTATTTTTCCCCTTTTATAAAGGATAAAGAATTTTTTAAATTTTTGCTTCATTGAATATTTCCGAGTTAAATTTAACATTTTTAACATTAATTTTCAAAAAATGTTGAGTTATAATTTCTCTCCCTTCCTCCTGCCCTTCCTCCCTCCTTGAGAAGACAATAAAATTTGATGGTAATTACACATGTATCAGTCACTTTCCAACTCCTTCCCTTCTTATGGTGGTTTTTCTGAAAGGTAAAGCTCAAAGCTCTCTCGATTACTTCTCCCAGTGGGGAATTTGCTTACTTTCTTCTGCAAGTGGCTGCTGGAGGGAGAGCACTAGCCTCAGCTGGAGTCAAGTCCCCTTTCCTTCACACAGACCTGGTAGATCTTCCCTCCCTCAAACACATTCTAGCATCCTGCCCCATTTCCCCCTCTTGTTAATTCTTTGCCTGATCACTGCAACCTTAGGCAGATCAAATTTCAGGTTTGCTATATTCCTTGTGAAGCATAGGGGGCATATGGAGTTGCATTCTATTAATAGCTTCCACAGAATAGTGGATTGAGAGTGGAGACTGTGTGCTGACAGAGACTGCAGCATCATCATCAAGGAAATTGATGACTGGATTCCAGAGCACAAGCCAGTTAGTTATGGGTCCTGTTGTGTAGTCCTGTCAGAGCATAGGGACTGGTTGGAGAGGGGATGATGAATGAGAAAGCTCAAATTAGTTTAACTCTTACACATAATTACACAATAATTACACAATATTTAAATTAAGGATTTCCCAGAGTCAAAATATTTCAGATCAAATGTCTAGTCTTTTCATAGGCTTGTGATCTGTAAAGTCTCTGTAAATCTTAGCCAACTCTGTCCCCCCACAAAATTCTTCAAACAACCTAGATATTCAATTTCAAGAAATATGAAAATTGTACAGAATTATCAGAGCCAGAAGTCAAAATTAAAATAGAAAAATTCTACTGATCACATCCTGCAAGAAAATCCAAATTGAGCACCGACAGAAATGTCATAAGCCAAATTCAGAGTTTTCACATCCAAGTGAAAACATTGCAAGCATCCAAGAATAAAGAGATCAAATACGAAGGAAACACAGTATGTTAACTAAGAATTAATAGCAACTGTTGTAAAAGATATGACATTGTAGAATATTATATGCCAAAAGGAGAAGGGAAAAGAAACTTGCAACTAAGAATAGCATCCTACAAAATTGATTATAATTCTACAGAGGAAAAATAGATCTTTGAAGCTATAGAGAATGGTGATACATTTTTATTGAGAGTACAAGCTCAGTAGAATTTTTGAAATTCAAACTCAAAAGAGTAGAGAACCCTAGAAAGGCAACTATTTATCTAGGTACTAAATTTATCTAGGTACTAAAAAGATACTAAAGCAGGATTATAGCCTAATTGAGAAAGGGTGACCATTGTTCTTACAAAATGTCACTCTTTGTATTGGTTCTAATGCAGAAGAGCAGTACGGGCTCTTGGGGGTTAAGTGACTTACCCAGGGTCATACAGTTAGGAATTGTGTGAGGCCAGATTTGAAGCTAGGACCTCCCATATATAGGCCTGGCTCTCAATCAACTGAGCCACCCAGCTTCCCCTGGAATTTAATTATATTTTTCATCGTCTTACCTGTAAGTGTATGAGCCTGAATGTGGAGTCAGATTTTCCTGACTCCAGTCTCACTGTATGTATTTTATCATCTAGCTTCCTATTACATTACTTACCATGGTGATCGTAATAAAGGCAGTAAGCAGGTCATGAATCTTACTCTTATAGTGGAGAAATACAGTGTTTAAAATCAGTGGGAAAAAAAAGGTGAGTATGGGGAGAAGAATAAAGAGATATTTAAAGTAGATGATGTAGTTGTGAGGGGGATATTTGTTGGTCATATAATTAACACAGGAGAAGGTAACCAGAACTTTGGCTCAGTTTATGAAATTCAGAAGATACTGAAAATGTTGGCATAATTTTTGTGGCTAGAAACTGGAGTATAGCACATATTTAGCAACACGTTATTAAAATATATCTTGCGAATATGATAGGAATTTTTGTTTCACCACTGTGCTCTTTTTTACACAATAGAAATCATAATTCATGCCCTTTGCATTGTGCATAGTTATGATAGCTTCCTTAAATATATGTATTCCTGGTTAGAGTTCATATTATGGGGCATGAGGAGATAAATAAGACATAATTCTCTCCCCCATCTCCCTCTATCCTATAGAAGTTGACTATTTCTACAGATCAATCAATAACACAATGCTATTGGAAGAGAAATTGAGATAAACTTGGGAGATTATAACCCCACATGTATTAACTTTGAAATGTAAATTTAAAAAGTCATGTATCAGTAATACTCTAAAACAATAGCATCTCTGTCCTTTGAAAAGAGCCACTGGTGAACTTCTAGTGATTGCATGAAAACCTAAGTCATTCATTTTAACTCTTCTAATCATGTTTCCTATTTACATTGCTCAATTTTTTTCCACCATTTGATAGCATTTAGAATAAACTGAACATTGATTTGTTTGTACTGTATGGATTTTTCTGGGCATTTGTATTGCTTTTTGTTAGGTCCATAAATAATGCTGATATCTTCTCAATGGATGTTGTCATTGTTCATCGTGAACTTGGCTTTTAAATGTTGCTGTTGGCAGCATTATGATGATGATGATATTGATAAAACATGGGGGAGAAGAGCCATAGTGAAAGTTTTCTTGGTGTCTTCAGTGCATGATGTAATGACTTTGAGGAAGGTTAAAATTTCAATTAAAGCCAGATCTCCATAGCACCAAATAAATATCTTCTCAGGAAAGAAAACAGTGACTGTCTTCATGAATTATATGTTCTGCTTTGTATCATCATGTATGTTTGTTTCTACAGATTAAAATCTTTTATTTGGATTACCAGCTGGCAAATTGAATATAATAGGCACCTTTCTAGCCTCTTCAGATGTAAATGAAATTGTAGGTAATATCTAGTCTAGTCATACCACCTAAAGGAAACAATTATTTCACACCCAAATATTAATTATTTGGGATCTATCTTTCAGCTTGATGTCTTGTCTAAGTCATTTTGATGTTCCAATCAGAATGCATTAGAATTATCAAGGGTTTGGCACTTGATTTAGATACAGCCCAGTGAACCAGTGAGCATTGCTCTTGCTTTTAGATACCATTTTTCTTCCACTTATTCTTATGCTTTCTAGCATTTTAACACCAGAAACTAAAAGTCTTTAAAAAATATTGCAACTTTTGTTTTTGTTGATAATTTGCTTATGGTTTTCCTAATATTGAAGTAGCCTCACATTCCTAGTATAAATCCACCTAAGTCGTAATGTGTTGTGGCATGTGATAAATGAAATGACTGAGGAAACCAAGGTTCTAGCTTTTGAGCATAACTATTTATCAAGCTTTGCATGGCAATTACCCAACAAATTGAGACCAGTACCTTTCCTTAGTTTTGGCACTGACCCCCAAATACAGACAGAGACAGATTTTTATACATTAAAAAACAATCAGATATGGCCAGTTAATTAAAACAAAACTATTAATCAGTATACAACATTAAGGAGTCTGATTTCTAATTGGAGGAAAGATGAAGTATTTTCTAAGTTGAGAGGGACAATGAACAAGTGCCATTCCCTGAAGTCAGAATTAGGTGTTCCATTCCTTGCAGTGGTCTGTGAACAAAGGAACATGGAAACATGATTGACCACAGTAGACTCAGTTTTCAGATGAGATATATGGGTTGCTAGGAAATGTATTGACTGGATTTCTTATCAGCATAATCTAGTTCCTTAGTTAAGCTTCTCTAAGCAGTAAGTAGAAATGGTCCAGCTCCCCAGGCATACAGTGCTTAGTTCAAATAATACAATAAGGTTTTTTCTCACTTCTCATAGTTGAACAAAGTTTTCTCACAAGAGAACATGGACTAAACTGGTAATAGAATAGAAAAGGAACTGAGTTAGCTCAAGAATTAAGTCACAAGGTGGAGTTTGTGCGGTTTGCTTCATTCCCACGATTAACTTATTGTCCTAATTGTCCTAATCCCTTCAATTCTTATATTTTGCTGCAATCTGCTTGCTAGTATTTTATTTCAGAATTTTTTATTAATGTTCATCAGGGACTCCTGTCTATAGTTTTCAACACTCCCCAGCTTAGGTATCAAGATCACATTTTTGTTACAGAAGGGATTTGGTAGGACCTCTTGTTTACCTATTTTTTCAATCAGTTTCTCTAGTACAAGAACTGTTCTTTAAGTATGTGATAAAATTTGCTTATAAGTCTATCTGGTCCCCATGGTTTTTTTAATAGTTCCTTTATGGCTTATTCAATTTCTTTTTCTGTTAGGATTATTTAAGTATTCTATTTACTGTTCTATTAATCTAGGTGATTGATATTTTTGTACACATTTATCCTTTCGTATAATTTTATCATCTATGAATGGGAAGTGACCTTTATTTTTATCACTTTAATGGAACTGTGACCTTTATTAGAGAAACTGGTAATAAAAATGCCCCCCTTCCTTCTAATTTTAGCTGCTTTGGTTTTGCTTATGCCAAAAATCATTAAATTTTTGTGACCCGAGTTATCTTAACACATGTAATGGATGTGATGTGGTACCTCAGAATTTTTAAAATTTGCTTTTTTCTAATTACTTAGAGCATTCTTTCATATTACTATGAACCTCTAATTTGCTTCTGATATAACAATTTATATTCCACCCATTTAGAAATTATTTTTGGTATATACTATTATGATAATAGCATTATAGTATACTTTGAGATCTGATAATGCCAGACCCCCTTACTTTATCTAGTTCAGTACCAGCATTTTATTTTATTTTATTTTTGCAGTTTGTGGTTAATTTATTTTCAAATGCATAAATGCGTGCATCTGAATGGATGTTTAATTGCTAATATCTATTTTTTTATTTTTAAATTTTTATTTGGTCATTTCCAAACACTATTCATTGGAAACAAAGATCATTTTCTTTTCTTCCCTCCCCCCCTCCCACCACCTCTCCCATAGCCCACCAGTGATTCCACTGGCTATCACATGTGTTCTTGATTCAAACCCATTTCCATGTTGTTGGTATTTGCATTAGAGTGTTGATTTAGAGTCTCTCCTCAGTCATATTACTTTCCTTTTTTTATTGAATCCATTGATGTTTTTTACTTTTTGTTCTCCACATGAATTTTGTTGTTTTTTCTAGTTCTTTCTAATAATTCTTTGATATTTTTTTTTAACACTGAACACAAACTAACTTAGGTCATATTGACATTTTCATTATATTGGCTTGGCCTACCCACAAGTAACTAATATTTCTCCACTTATTTCAATTTATATTTGTTTGTATTGAGTGTTTTATAATTGTGTTCATATGTTTTCTGTGTGCAACTTAAGTATTATATGTTTTCTGTAGTTATTTTAAATGGAACATCTCTTCATATTTCTTCTTGCTAGGCTTTGGTGGTCATATATAGAAATACTCTTGATGCATTAGGGCTATTTTTATATCTTTCAGCATTGTTGAAGTTGTTAGTTATCTAGAACAGTTTCCTAGTTGAATCTAAGTAAGCCATTCTTCCATCTGCAAAAAGTGATAGTTTAGGCATAGATTGGTAAGTTAGTCTTTTTTTTAAACCCTTCCCTTCCATCTTAGAGTCAATCAGTGCTGTACATTCCAAGGCAGAAGAGCGATAAGGGCTAAGCAATGGGGGTTAAGTGACTTGCCTAGAGTCACACAGCTATGTAAGTGTCTAAGGACAGATTTGAACCCAGGACTTCCTGTCTCTAGGTCTGGCTCTCAATCCACTGAACCGCCCAGCTGTCCCTTAGTCTTAGGGTTGACTGAAACCTTGAGAGTTTTAATGACTTGTCTGTACCTATAGCTAGCATATGTCAGAGAAAGGACCTGCTTGATAGGCTATTTTCCTGAACTGCTCATTCCTTTTCAGTTTAAGTTCTCCATGTGAGAAATGATTAATTTGGAAATGAAAGCAATGTAAAAAGAAAAGACAACTTACATTTTCAATGATTTTTTAAAATATCCTCAAGATTTGTTTGCCAAGTTCAAGGTCTAGTGATGAAGTAACTACCAACCAAATCCATCTACCTTTGAAACTCTTCTACGCATGTTTTTCTTATAGGCTTAACTATTTTGGATACAATGCAACATGCTTTCAAATCAATACTGCAATTGAGTTTTTCTCACACAGAACAGAAACAGAAGAACTTAGAAATAAGTAGCACCAGGTGGGCTGGCCACTTTCCAGATGCCTGTGTCCTAAGAGAATGGCAAAGAGAGATTACTGTAGTATTGTATTCTATTCTATTTCCTCTTCTTTTTTACTCTTTTTCGAAATTACGTCCATTGGCCCAACAACTCTCTAAGACTGTAAGTTGGAGACCAGTGACTGATCTGTATCAGTAGATATCCTAATAAAGATATCTATTAGGATTAGCATATCCTAATACTTATGAAATCATAAATCTGGACCAAAAAATACCCAATCAAATATATAATGAATGGAAAATTTATCTATTAAAAAATGAGAGGCTATTGAAAATGTTTAGGGATGTTTTTAATTTGGGATTTTCTCTTTTAAAAAAGTTAATTTGGGAAGCAGCTAGGTAGCTTAATGGATTGAGAGCTAGGCCTAGTGATGGTGGAAAGTCCTTAGTTCAGTCTGGCCTCAGACACTTCCTAGCTGATTTACCCTGAGCAGGTCACTTAACTTCCATTGCCTATCCCTTCCCACTCTTCTGCCTTTAAACCAATATGTAGTATTGACTCTCAAATGGAAGGTAACGTTTTTTTAGTTAATTCATTTAATTTGTCAAGGATTGGTATTTGATACCATATCACCAAGAAATAATGCTATTGCTACTGTTTTAGTGAATGTTTAGAAAAAAATGTTAGAATAAGCTGTTATTACTTTATCGAGTGATTGGCCTTGAGAGAGTGTTCTCTTATAGAAATGTGGGTCTTTTCAATATTTAGCAAGTAGAACATCTACTGGTTTCATTGCCTGGTGTTGGAGGCTCCTGATTGCTTTCCTGCATAACTCCAAATGAATTACACTTTTCCAACAATGGTTATCTCTAGTTTCCTGTATACAATCAGTCTTTCACCATAGGTGTTAGTTTCAAAAGCACAGACGGCAAAAGTAGCCAGAACAGCCTTCACAAAGATAATAATAATCTGTAAAAAATACAGACCATCTCTTGGGACTTAGAGATCAATGAATCACAGACATTTCACTGACTGTGGAGCAGAAAAGTTGCACAGTGCAAAAATTGTGACCTACCTCATTCTATCTTGTGGCTGCTCACCAAGCAGTGATTTAGAGATAGACAGCCCTGAAAATGATGAGAAAAGAATCCAGCAGTCCTTGTAAATGAGAGTCTGTCACTTTGACATGAAGAAAAATCAAACTCGTCCCCAAGCTATCTCGTAAGAGCAAATGGTTGTCATGTCTAATACCTCAAAGAATGGACATAAACAACTTAAGTCAATTTAACAATTAATTTCAATATATATTTATTATGAAGTGCCGACTATGTAAAAAGCACCGTTCAAAGTTAACCTCTTTTTTTCAAAAGGAAGGAGGTTAGAAGCTTCACCTCAATTAGAAGTATAGGTGATACCCAGTGGAATTGTGGGTCAGCTACAGGAGGGGAGGGAAGGAACATGATTCTTGAAACCAGGGGAAAATGTTCCACGTGGACTAGTTAAACAAAATTTAAAAAAATGAAATATAGGTGATACTGCTTCAGGAGTGTCTCCCCCAATTTATACTTGCATTTGTGGGTTAGATCCCCCAGAGTGTGACTAACTTCTTTCAGGGTTAAGCAAAGGTATTCATTAAGATGATATAGCAAGAACAATTTAAACTAAGTCTTCCCTCCAAAGTCTGCAGTGTTTTCTCTCACAGATACTCATATGTCTTCTGAAAGAAGATTGTTAGATTTAGAATGGTAGTGAGTTAAACATGTAGAGAATATGTGTGACGGAGGGGATAAAATACCAACTCTTGAGTCTGGAAATTCTTCCCGCTTTGAATTGTCTTGATTTGAGTCCTCTTAGTTGTAGTCCTCTGATTTGCTTTACTCACTGCTGCATGCCACCCTGTTCTGCTAACCCTTTGATTTCATATCTTGAATTTCTCTCTTTGATGAGTAACTCACACTCACTAATGCTGCTCTCTCCTTTAGATAACTTCTCTAGTGGATTTCTAAGCACCCAAAGGTGATACTCCCCACTGTTATTTCAGAGTTGCTACATCTGCTCTTTTCCAGGATTTCTCAGGACCTTCAGACCTTGCTGAACTCAAAAGGTTGCCATCAGTATGGGGCACATCTAGCCTGAGATACTTGATCAGGAAAGTACAAATACTAAGTCAGAAATGAATATGTGGTCACTGCCTTGAGTCTTAACTGAGCGAAAAGACAGATACTTCTTTACCCATTCAATTCCTTACCAGCTTGAAATAGTCTGTAAGTATTACAGTTGCTAAAAAGAGAACTCAAAATGACCAGTTGCCAGATTTTTTACTATGTAACTAACTCTTCTGTCTTAATAGATAGTTAACCAACTTCATCATCACACAGTACAAGTTTGATGTGGCTGAAAATAAGCTGTCCTCACCCCCATGTCTCCCTGTGATAGATTGAAATTAGGCAAGAAATATCATCGTATGATCCAAGGAGTATGTCGTAACGTCAAGTTCATCCACCTTATATATTGCAGTATTTTCTGTTACTTATCCTATGTCAGATTTTCTTCCACATCAATATTTTGGATTTCCAAATTTGTTTTTCTCCTTTGGTCTGTGGATTCACCTTTTGCCAATATGTTAATTCATTTTTTAAAAATTTCTGCTTTTGTAAGGTTACAAATCCTGAAAATTGTTAAATTCTAATTTTTTTCTTTTATAGCTTTAAATTCTCTTTTGAAATCTTGTCTTTTTGTTCCTTATATGACATTCTAGCTTTCTCAGTATCCTTTGACTAGCTATGCTTACATATGTGGAATTCACTCCCTCATTTTTACTATATAGAGTTCCCATCTTCCTTTGGGAAGAAGCTTAAGAAGCTATCTTTTCCATGAAGTTTTTATGATCGCCATTATTTTTAGTGCCCTCCCTCTCAAGCCAATTCATATTGTTAAAATTATTTTTTCAAAAATATGCTTTTCTTACTCCTATATCCACCACACTGAACTCCTTTCCTCACATTGAGAAAGTAAGAAAAACCGAATGGATTCTTACAATCATATAGAGTCAAGGAAAACAAATTTATGCCTTACCCATGTCTAAAAAAATCTCAATATACTCTCTATATAATAATATTCATATTTCATATGAATTATAATAATTAATCATTATTCCTCCTGAATCATGGTTGTTCAAAGTCTTAATTACACTTCATGATATTTTCAAAGTTGTCTTCACATTACTGTTGTAATTATATAAATTGTTTCCCTGGTTCTTGTCATTTAACTCTGCATTAATTCACATAAATCTTCCTATGTTTCTCCAAAATCATTCCTATTCATTTCTTACAACAGTCTTATTCCATCAGCCATTTTCCAGTTAAGGGACAGTTTCTAATTCTTTACCACAACAAACAAAGCCTTAAAAATTTTTTTTTGTGTGTGTAGGTCTTTTACCTCTTTTTTGTGACTTAGAACAAGCACACGGCTTGCTTCACAGGATATTATAGGCTTGTTTAAAGGATATTATAATTTAATAGCTTTTGAGAAATGATTCCAACTTGCTTTCTAAAATGTTTGGATCAGTTTACAGTCCTATAAGCAGGTCATCTTTCCTTTCCTTTTCCTTTTCCTTTTGTTTTTTTAAAAAAAAAACCTTATTTTTTTATCTTAGAGTCAATAATAATTATAAGTTTCAAGGCAGAAGAGCAGTAAGGGCTAGGCAATTGGGGTTAAGAGACTTGCCCAGGGTCATAGAGCTAGGAAGTGTCTGAGGCCAAGTTTGAACCCATGACCTTCCATCTCCAGGCCTGGCTTTCTATCCACTCTCCACCTAGCTGCTCCTATTATGTCATCTTTCCCATAGCTGCTCAAGGATTTGTAATTTTCCTTTTTATAACAACTTTACTATATCTAATGGATGTGAGATAGACTTTCTGAGCCATTTGAATTTGTATTTATCTAAAAATATTAGTGATTCAAATAATTTTTTATCACTCTTAGTAAATTGAATTTCTTAATCTGGAAGCTGTCTGTTTATATCCTTTGAACTTTTAATACTTGAAGAATACTTCTTATTCTTATATATTTGAATCACTTCCTTAGAATATGAATATATGAATCACATATCTTAGAAATTTATATCTTCACCACAGAAACTTACAGCAAAACTTTTTGCCATTTCCTCCTTTTCTGGTTTTAGCTGAAGTCATATTGTTTGTACAAAAACATTTTAATCTTATATAATCAAAATGATCAATTTCACCTTTTCTGATTCTCTTATTGTTCATTAATTCTTCCCTTTTGGAAAATCTGACAGATTTTTATCCTCATTCCTCTCATCTTTTTTTAAATTTCATACTTCATGTTTTAGTCATATAGCCATTTTGAGTTATCCTGGCATGTGGTGTGGGAAGTTGGTTTATACTTTAGTTTTACCGGATTACTTTATATTTTTTTTTTATGAAATGGTGAGTTACTGCTCTAATAACTGGAGTCTTTGGGTTTATCTGAATAGTTCCTTTGTTCATTCACTCATGATTTTATTATTATTTTTAATCATTGTTATTATTCTTATTCATTCATCTATTAACTAATCTGTTCTACTGATCACCCTCTCTATTTCTGAACCAGTAGCAAATTGTTGTGATGATTTTTTTGTGAAAATAAATTGGATGATAGAATTTATATTATATTTTGGGTTCTGATTTTGTTAGGCTCCCTTCCTTCTCCTTTTTTTTATTAAATCACTTTAGAGCCTCCATCTTTTGTTCCCCAGAAGAATTTTTTTTCTAGATATATAAAATGAGCTTTTGATGATATGATTGGTGTGGCACTATGTAAACAAACTGAGTAGCTAGTATTATCATTTTTATCATATTGGCTCAGCCTACCCATGAGTAATTAATTTTTCTCCAGTTTTTTAGATTTGTTTTCATAAATTTTTCTAAATTCATAATTTTATTCATATTGTTCCTATGAATATCTTGATTATCAGGCTTTCAGAAATTTTATATTTTTTATAAATATTTCAAATAAAATCACTACCTGGTAGTTTTTTATTTGGTAACAGACAAAGATGCTGATAATTTATTTTGATTTATATTATAACATTAAAATGTTTAGAAAGTGTCAATGGTTTGAATTACTTTTTAATTGATTTCCTAAGATCTAAGTAAAATATTTTTATATGCAAAATATTATAATTTTTTCCTCTTTGATTAATCCTTAAATTCCTTTTTTCTTGGCCTATTGCTATAAGTAGCCTTTCTAGCGCTATCTTGACTAGTGATGATGAAAATGGACATCTTGGCTTTACCACTGATCTTTTTGTAAAGACCTCTCGTTTATTCTCCTTACACATAATATTGTATATTGGTGTTAGACTGACATTTATCATGAAAAAGAAAAATGTATTAACATAATTTCTCACATTTGTAACACCAACATGTATTATATCTTGTCAAAAATCATTTTCATCTATGAATGAATGGAGAACTTATTAATTGCTTATTGTGTGCAAAATTCTATAACAAATGCAGTGGATATGAATAGAAATGTAGTCCCCCCCCTCAAGAAATTAAGATTCTAATGGTAGAAAAAACAAATAATGAAAAATGTACCTCCAAGTCTCATGGAAAAAATCCCATCGTTCTTTGAATACAACATCAGAGTAGATGGTAATAATTTCTTAAATATAATGTTCACCAGTAAAATGATATCAGATTTTGAACAATTTGCTAGTACCAAGGAATTTGTAGGTAAGAACTTTTGTTTCCTAGGTCTTCAGTTGCTGTGACTATAGGCCTATATAGTACCTACAATAGTAATTGCCAAGCTTTTTTCCATAGGGATTTATTTCTTTCTAGGTTGATGGACAAGGTCCCTGGGCTGATATTGCTATTCTAAAAGCTCTTCAGTTAAGGATCTTAGTATGTCCATCTTAAGATTCAGGGAGACAAAATTGCTTCTGCTTCTTTCCTGTAGGGTGCCTTGTTGTTTATAAGTAGGTTAAGTTGCTTGCCCTGTAGATAGCAGTTGGGACAGGCTACCTTTTCCTCTAAAAAAGTCCCTACATGTTGGCTGTGAAGATTGAGTAGGAAGTAAGACTGGTGATCTTTTTGATCACCTATTTGTGTCAGTTATTGTTGATGGTGATAAGGAATATTTATCCCCTTTCCACAGTGATTTCTTTCCTCAGTGATGGCTGAACTTGAAGTACTTCTGGTGCTTTCAATTTTACCGCTGTTCTCCAGGCTTTTGACTCGGGGAACTGGACTTTTTCCTCCAAAGTCTTAGGGGAAGTATGGTAAAGGAGGTGATGGTCTGATTTACCTGACATATCTTGCTTCCTCTCTCTCCTTCAGGGTGCCATATGGTTTCAAATTGACTGGATTTCCTACTTCAGTCTTTTTTGTGCTGCTCTTTTGAGAACTAACTCTGGGGATTTGTAGTTCTTCCAAGGTGGTAAGATCTAAGCAGCGGTATGGTCACTGCTCTTCTGGCCTGTGCTCTTGTTTGTGCATGACTATGAACACTCTTATCCACCCTGGAACTGTGACCAGGGTCCCTACTTGTGGTAGGGTTCCCCTCACTCTGGGCCTATGACCTGGAACAATGCAACAAAGACCTGTAACCAAAGGATCCCTTGTAATCTCCTTTTGACTAGTTTTTGACTACTTTACTCTCTCTGGACTGAGTTCCAGAATCCACAACAGCCAATTCAGTCAACAAGGCCTGCTGGTAACTTGCTGGGCTTGGCCTGTGTTGGACTGACTTCTACTTTCTCAACCCAATAACACAGACTTTCCTTTCAACCTTTGGAGTTGTCTTGGGATGGAAAATTGATTCACTTCAATGATTCACTTCATCCATTTTATTGGCTCTACCACTCCAGAATTCATTTTGTGGTATTCTTTTAAAGTCGTTTGGAAGGAAATTTGCGAGAACTCGGCTGAATCTCTGCCTTTACTCTGTCATCTTGATTTTTCCCCATTTACACATAGTTTTAAGAGAAATTGGTACTCTTTTTAAGCTTTTAGGACTTATTCTTTTTTCTAATTTTTAAAATTTATCTATCATTGCTCTTAATTTTTAGTTTGATATTATTATTCTTGAAACCTTTGCTGTTGCAGCCTTATCTCTTTGTATTGCCATATTTCCCCTCATAATGCTATACCATCAACTTTCTCGCTTATACTCATTTTATGATGAGTTCCATTCCTCCCTCTACCCAATTCCAACCATTGGGACAGACTTTTTATCTAACTCAGCCTCCTTCCACATTGGAGCATTTTCATTTGTTTTGGTCCTTAACTAAAGTAGCCCCTGAGAGAGAGGAAGGGAACAAGACTAGCCTCAAATGAGTTTCATTCTGTTCTTCTTCAGGCTTGGTGAAGTTCATGACCCACTTCTTCCCTACCCCTTTGCATAGCCTTCTTTGGCAAACTGATGTTAAGGTAACAGGTAAGGCATTATGGACAGTGTTTGTGCAGCCTTGGAGAGTTCCTACCCTAGCCATTCTAAGCATAGAACAACGTGTTTCTTTTTCTCTGCTCCCTGCTATGTGGCTTGTAGGTCAGTCTGCCTTATAGCATGGAGAATAGGTAGGAAATAGACTCTGCTGGCAATGTTTACTGTGATTCCCTGGCATAAGGTTGATTTATTTATTGTTTTCCCCCAGAATGCAGAATAGGACTAAGGTTTAGCAATCTCCACAAGTCAAGTTTAGACTTGATGCCAAGAAAAGCTTTTTTTTAAGAGTAGAGTGTTTCAAAAATAGAATGGACTACTATGGTGCCGTGTCATTTTATTTCTCTTGTCACCCAGTGGGAGATGACCCTGTCTCCTAGTAAATGTATCATAGGAGAACTGGCATCACACCACCTGGAGGGCCCCTAGCGTTGTATATACTGTCTGGTCTATTCTCCCGGAGCTGGCGTGGTCAGGTGCTTTAGTTCTCACGTGCCGTAACTTGGATCCCATTGGTTTCAAGCCTCATTTCATGGAGGCTGGTCTGTTTTCACGCCCTTTTATGTGTTCCTATTCAGAACTTCCATAGGTTTTTGACTATTTTCTTGGGTGGTCCTCAGTTAGATAGAAGAGTTTACTGGTATGTCCATTTGGTATTATTGATCACTGTTTTACCTCACGCTCTTTTCAGTATTTACTTGGCTGTTTGTCAGGATAGCTAGATTTGACTGGAGCTTTTCATATTATCTTAGTAATCAGAAATCTTGTAGAAACGGTTTGCAAAAAAATGGCCTATAAATTGGAACCATCTTTTATATCCATGTACATTCCTGCACTTGTTTGTGAGGCATCATAACATTTAAGAAAATATACTGAATTTCAGGTCATGTAGATATAGATTCGAATCTCCCTTCTGATACTCATCACTGTATAACTGATTAAGTTTCCCATTTTCCTTAGATACAATTTCCTCATTTGAAAAATGGGAAAATAATAGCTAGAGTTACTATTCTCACATTACTGTGACTCTCAGATGAGAATATATATAGAAAGCATTTTGTAACTCCCGAGGTACTAGGTATTGGTAATGTCATGTAATCTGTTTCCTCAGCTTGTAAAATGGGAATAATAACAATATCTACCTCTCACGGTTGGAGGGATCACATGAGCTAATATTTTTCAAGCATTTAGCACAGTGTCTGGCACTTAGGTGCTATATAAATGCTATTTATTATATTTACTGTTGTCACTACTGCTATAAATTATCTGAAATTCCGTTATCATACCATGAAAGAAAGGCAGATAATCACTTAGGAGACTAATTGTTAGATGGGGAACAAACCATTTAGGATGTAGACTTTATGAATAGAATTGATTTATTGCTTTAAGAGTTAACCCTATTTTAACCAGACTTCTAGTTTAAAATAATGATTGCGAAAGGCCCTATTCTATAACAGCTCCTTTAAAAGATAATCCAGTGTCCAATTTGGATACAGTATGATGCTATTAAGTCTTCAGGTCTATTTTCTTGGTTTAAGATAATACATTTCAATCAGCAAGCATTATATTAAGTATCTACTGAATGCAAGGCATTCAGAATACAGAGACAAAATGAGAAACAGACCCTTTACTAAAAGAGTTCAAAGTCCTCTAATGGAGGGAAGCTTTGAGTTAAGTAATACATATGATAATATGAAGAGTGAGAGTTCCCAATAACTAGAGGAATTAGGAAAGTTCATAACAAATGGCACATTAGCTTTGACAGAAGTTAGGGTTTGAAAGAGCTGAAGGTAAATAGAGGATGAATTCCAGGAACAGAGTATAATTTGCACAAAGGTCTAGATTTAAGAGATGAGATATTCCATTTGGTTAATAGTTTGGTTGAACTGGAGTATTTATGCCCACCTGAAACAAATTTTCCACCTGGAAAAGTAGAAGCAGGAGCTAGATTGGGAAGGATTTTTAATACCTCAATAAGGAATTTGTATTTTGTTTTTGAAATAGTAGGGAACCGCTGAAAAGTGTTCTTATGAAGTATGGAGTAACAGCCACAGGCTATATGGACAGTGGGTTATAGGGAAAAGCTATAAACCAAGATTCCAATTAGATAGTTATTAAAGTAGTACAAATGATAAGTGATGACTTGTACTAGTGTGGTGGCAGTTTTGTGAGTGGAGAGTTTTGAATTAATTCAAGAAGTAGAATATGGAGGCAGAATGAGCAAGTCTTGCCTCCTCATTTGGCATAAAGGGGTGGAAGAAATGAAAGAGTTAAGGATGACTCAAATTCTGAATCTAGGTGGTGCCTTGATCAGAAAAAGGAAAATTTGGGGGGATATGTTTAGAGAGGAAGATAAATTCCATTTTGTAAATATTAAGTTTGAGATGCCTATGAGACATCCAATTTGAAATGTCTAATAAGCAGTTAGTGATGCAGGACTGAAGCCCAAGAGAGAAATCAGTTATATATAAAGATTTGAGATTTATCTTCATAGTTGAACTTATTAGAAGTCACAAGATTCCCAAGAGAGAAGGCAGAAGAGTCTTAAGATATACCTTTAAGGAGGATTTAGTAAAAGGGCGGGGCATGGATGATGCAAAAGAGATTATGGATATTATTCACAAAAGGATTTAGGGATTAAGGAGATTTAGTCCCTTTCTCTGAAAATACATTTTTGATTAAAATATTTTTATGAATTTTCATTAATTTTAGATAATATAAAAAGAAGAATTAAAGAAAAAATTATGAAAACAATTTGAGGTGTCTCTAAATACCCAATTTATCTCTCCGTGACTATATCCAGTTTTTCAAATTTACTTAAATGCTTCTCTTGGAATTGGGTGGTTTCTGTTCTTCGCCTTACAATTTCCTGGCCACATGCCTTTGCTTTGTTTTTTGTTTTTTGTTTTTTGTTTTTGAGCTTTGTCTATTAATATGATGTGAAATAGCTAACAGGGTAAACTTTTCATTAACTGATTTGCCCTAAATGATTAGTTCTTAATACTCAGAACTAGGTGTGAAGGATTAGGTCTTAACATATTCTAATTTTAATTATCCTAAAGGCTACTATGGGATTGTTTTCTTACTAATTATGGTTATTTCTACCATAATTTAAGGAGAAAATAAGTTTCTCTCAGCTCCTGGTTTTTAAAGATCCCTCAAATTAAAGAGAAAACCCTCAAAGAGGTTTATTAATCTGCATTTCTGTAACCTTAAATCTTCCAGTAAGGAACCTATATACTTATCAACTCCCTTGTACCCATGAATATGCCCATTTCAAATAGATTGATTAGATCCTTCCACTGAAGTAGTCCTCAGATATTTCAATATGGCACATGTAGCAGACATACCTCAAACTGTGTGTATGTGTGTGTTGTTGAACCAGCTAAAAATATAATTGGGAAATGTTTACAAAATAAAAATACGTTATAGTTTAGATACTGTTAATTTGTAGTTTTCTAAGTCAGTATATTCCCTGCAAGGTCTATTCCTATTTGAATTTATACCACTGATTTGGAGAAAGAGCTGATCTGGATTCTCTAACACTGTGCTAGTGAATAATAACATATAGCAAGGCTTGCCATGCAGAAAGACTGAATATGGCGCGATAGAAGATAAGATGTCTGTCATACAAACATCTGCACAGCTAAGTATAGAGAGGCTCATAGCTAGAAGATTGGCCCTTGGTGAATGAATATTTGTAGTTACAGCAATTCTTGAACACTATCTGCTAAGGTATAGAGGATGTGGTTTGTATTGATAAATTCATAGTTTCTTGAGGTACAGAAGGTAAGCATTGAATCTAGCCAACCAAATTATAGCAGATATTTCTTCTAAACGTCATAATGCAATTAATTTCCCTATACCTTCTTCCAGGGACAAAATAAAAATAATGTGATGTCTAGTTACAAAAGTAGAGAAATTTTACTGCTTCCTGGCATTGTTTGGGTTGTAGAATAATTGTAATTTTCACTTAGTTTTTGTCCTGAATAATTCAGTAAATAAATTGCATAGAATTTCCATAGAAATAAGATCTTAAGGTTTATCTATTATAACTACAAACTGAATCGAAATCTCTTCTACAAATTCCCAGGCCAATAATCAACTAACATTTGCTTAAAGATCTCCTCCAGTGGGAGGATCTATAAATATAACCCTCAGTTTTAAGGTACTTTCTTCCATATTATATCTGTGCTATTTCTGTGTATTTGGTGTTTTTTTTATATCAAACAAAAAATTTCCCTAGTCACAACTTCTAACAATTATCCTTAATTCTGTTCTTTGGAACCAAATAGAACTCACCATCTTCTGTGTGATAACCTTTCAATAGTTCCCATATTCCACCCCCCTCCCAAATGTTTTCTTCTCCTGGTTAAATAGTTCTAGTACCTTCATATGACATGAATACTTCCATGTCACATGATCAAATGGCAAGTCATGATCCTGGTTGCAATTCTGTAGATATTCTGCAGATAATCAACCTTTTTTCTAAAATTTGATGCTCTTAATATAACACAGTATTCTAGATATCTATTTATATTGAGGGCAGAATATGGTGGTATTTCAATTTCCTTAGTGCTAGAAACCATCAAATCACAACTTTTTGTCATTCTTACCATCATGTCATGCTTTTGATTTAAATTTAGTATATAGTCTATTGAAACCCCAAATTTTTCTCCACCTTGTTTTGTTGATGCTTTTGGCTTTAGACATTTCTTTACTGATGTACTTACCACAACTGAACCAAGTCTTTTAGCAAAAAAAGAAAACAAAAAAAAAACAATTGAAACCAATGGACATTGAAGTAATTTATTTCCTTTATTTATTTTTAATTCTGTTATGCTTCATATGTCACCTTCGCTGTAAAACAAATATGAGCTCCCAGCTCATTTATTGTAACAAAAATTTTAAAATAAAGCAGAAAATTCATTTCAACAATACTCATCTAAAAATGAATTAAGTTTGACTTTATATGCAATTATTCTTTTATCTTAGACCTCCAAAATCTGCAAAGAATGGAAGGAGATATATTTTCTCAGCTCTTCTTGAAAACCAAACTTATAGTCATTATAATTATATAGTGTTCATTTTGATGGGTAGTTGGTTGTTTTTGCTGATATTCTTTCTATTTGTTATAGTCATTGTTTATATTGTTGTTATTCTTAATTCACTTTGTATCTGTTCATGTCTTCCCTTGATTCTTTGTATTTGTCATATTCATTCCTATTGTACAGTTACAGTATCCTCTTGCTTTTTTTGTACTACAGTTTATTTAGCTATTCCCCATTTTATAGGCATTTACTTTATTTTTTACAATTTTTTGACCATAATCTTTATCATCCTTAGCATATATATTAGACATTGAATTGTCTAGGTCAAAGAAAATGAAAATTTATTCAAATTTTTTTACTCAACATTAAATTGCTTTGAAGAATGTTTAGGCCCAGTAATTGTGTCTTTCTACAACTCTTCTGACATAAACTATTCCCATATTTTGTCATCTTTGACAATTTTCTGTATAAAAGAGAAATCTAAAAGGTTTTTTATTTTGAATTTCTTTTATTACTAATTATTAGACCAGTGTTTAGTATGGTTATGAATAATTCTTCTTTTGAGAATTGTTTCTTCGTATGCTTAGGCCATTTATCCCTTGGAGAATTTCTTGCTTTGAAATATATGTTCCTTTCTCATATGATTTACATATTACATCCTCATAAAAATGTATATTAAAGAGATTTTCTCCCCAATCAGCTCACCTTCTTATCTTACATTGATTTTATTTTTGCAAAAGTTCCATTTCTTGAATCAAAATTGTAAATTTTTTTCACTCATGCCTTTTGGTCCTTTTTCTGGATTTATTGTCCATTAAGCTTTTTATACTCTCTCTGTATACCCTAACTCATCTATTTGATGAAACAGAGGTACAAGATACCACTTTGTCCTAAATACTTTTCTGATATCCATAACTAGAATGATATATAAAAAATTAGGATATAATTTCTGCTCTTAAGAAACCATCTAATGTGGTACATATTCATGAATGACTCTTATAGGAAATAGATTGTGGTAATTGACTGAGAAGCAGCATAGCCCAGTGGAAAGAACACTGACTGTAGAGTCAGAGGACCTATGCTCATATTCAGTGTCTTGCATTTAATCTCTTTATGATTGTGTGCAAGCCACATAACCACCTTAGTCTTGTAGATGAGGAAACAGAGGTCTATCTCATATCCTTTCCAGTTCTAGATGTATTGTCCAATGAAATATATAAAATGCCTCTCTCCTGTCCCACCCTTGGGTGATTGGGGAAGAGTCTAAGAAAGAAAATTTTAGTCATGATAATTTAACTGAAACCTACCAATAAGCAACCTATCGTCCAGAAATTCATAAGATAGTGCCTAATATTCTTGCCCGAAACTTCCTCACATTATTCTAAGATTTTTAAGTGATTTTTTAATGAACCCTCACCTTCTATCTTGGAATCAATACTATGTATTCATTCCAAGGCAGAAAAATGGTAATGGCTAGGTAATGGGGGTTAAGTGACTTGCCCAGGGTCACAGAGGTAGGAAGTGTCTGAGGTCAGATTTGAACCCAAGACTTCACATCTCTGGCCCTGATTCTCAATCCACTGAGCCACTTAGCTTCCCCCTTAGTGATTTCTTGAAAGTGACCAAGAGATTTCACTGTACTGTTTAAATAATTTGATCTTATTGTGTTAGAATTATAAGGTGAGAACATTTTAGTTAGCACTTGGATCGTTACAGAATAGTTAACCATTCAGTTGAGTATACTTGTGGTAACTTATGTTATTGAACTTTGACTGTCATCTTTTAGAAAAATGACAGTTTCTTAAACACTCTTTTAAAATGACTCCTTTATTCCACAGAAATATGGAATTTCAACCCAATTTTGAGGGAAGATGAGAATAGGATACTATAACAGGCTTATAATTTTCCTGTTATGTGAGTGTAAAAATTAGACTTGGAGAGAAATTATGTACTTCACATTTTTTTCCAGTGGTGGGAGCTAAAATTGGCTGTGATTGGAGATGATATGAAAAATGAAATGAGATTTTATTTTAGCTAATTGTGAAAGCTTATCCAATTCATAAGCCTGAGGAGAGAAATGAATTTTAAAAGATGGAGATTTCAGATACTATATTGCCATGAAATAATAATTATACAGAAGTTAAAAGTATTTTATGCAACATTCATTTAGAGATAGAACACAACTGATTGGAATGGTGCATTCAGTATTGTGGTACATAGGGTAGTGACACCAGAGATTTGGAATTGTTTCTCTGAGCCCCAGTAAGAATTAACCTGAATGATTCTAGGAAATAATAAAGGATTGACACAAAGCTTAGGCGAGTTAAAGAAATGCCTCTCTTTGCCCAGTGGGCTACAGATTATTTCTACGTAGTTGAAGTAGATTTCAGATTCCAAAGAAAAGTAAAAGTAATAACCCCAAATTAGCAGGCAGATGGCATCAAGTAATGGTAATTCCTTGTATTCTTCCCCTTTCTGAAACATCAGGATTTACTGTCAAAACGTTTGATTGTAAATCCTTGTTCTGCCAGTTATTACCACTTTGTAAGATACTTTAAGCTTTCTGGGCCTCAGTTTCCTTATCTTTCAAATAAATAGATTTGACCAGATGACCTCTAAGGTTCCGTCCACCTCTAATTCTGTGATCCTTCCTTTAATTTCTGACCTGTTCAAAATGTGTTTAACATAGATCCATCAGGTCTTTTAGCAGATTTTCTTGTGTCCTGGGATGCATATTTATATAATTTCCTGTACCTTAGTTTACTGAGGTTAGAGTTAGGGTAAAAAAAGTAGTCAATGTATACTGCCTACAGAGTCAGAACAATTTTAATTCCTCTAACCATTAGCAGTGGTAGTAACAGCTGCAGCTAGCAACAGCAGCATGGTCCCAATAAAAAGTTTCCTTTTACTTGTTAAGATGCTAAATGTTTCACTGTTCCAATTCCCTTGTCTGTTTCTGACAGCATTCACAGCTGCATAGACGATGTGTTTGGAATACATATTCAGGAAGGGAGAGCTTTAAGAGGCTGACACCATCTCTAATCATCCCAAATTTATTTTTTTCTTTGACAGAGATAAACACAGGCCAGGACACAGTAAGAAATTCTGTCTCTACAAACATGTTGGGTTGGATTGCAGAACATTTTCTACATAGGAGAATGAATTGCTCTTTGACAAAACTAAGAATGTAATCTATACCTACGTGTCGTACAAAGTGCAATTTAATCGGTAAACATTTAACTGGGCTTATGGACAAAGTAGCAAAACCCAAAACCCAGAAGCCTTTATTTTTATTTTTCTCCAATGATGACTAATGCCATATTATTGCTCTTTGAGATTTTTCTGTAGTAAAGGTTTGGAGAAATAGAGAGGATGTGTTACAAGTAAACTTTCTGGGAAATATAAGTAAGCGTTGTCAAAGTGAGAAAAAAGATACAGAAAGAGTTCAAAATAGCTAATTGGACTAGAATAGGCTCGAGTTTGAGATGTGACAGACAACTGACTGTTGATACACTGGAATCCTGACCAACCTTCAGTTCCACTAATTATTCTTTCTGTTTCTATTAAGCAAATTGTTATCTTCTAAAGCTCACTAGAATATACTTGACTCTTTTAAATCAGTCACTCTGATTTGCATTTGTTTTTTTCATTACAAATTCTTGACCTGACAATAGAAGGCAACTATAAGCCTAGTCTGAGTTAGGCTATTTCTGAATGGTATTGTGACACTTGGGAGTTTTCCCTGGGATATACACCAGCATTGGTTTTCATTTCAAAGTCATATGTCAAAAGATACAATACAGGTAAAGAACTACTTGAAGGGACTTATGAGAAACAACGCTATCTAAATCCAGAGGAAGAACTGTGGGAAAAGAAATTCAGAAGAAAAACAACTGCTTGATCACAGAGGTTGGTGGGGTTATGACTGGGAAAAAGAACTCCAACGAGATCATGCTAGTGCAAATACTAATATGAAAATGGGTCTTGATTGATGGGACATGTTAAACCCAGTGGAATTGTGCATCATATATGGGAGGGAGGTGGGTGGAGGGAGAGAGGGAAGGACCATGAGTCTTGGAACCATGGAAAATTATTCTAAATCATCTAATTAAAAAAATTTTTTTAAATAAATTTTTAAAAAGGTAAAGTAAAAGATTGAAAATAGTGTCATTTATGCCAATGTACTTTCTCAGAAGTATTACTTTTTAAAAACTGATCTAGAAGTGCAATTTTATCCATTTTGGGCACTCCAGATGTTGATAATTTCAATTCAGTTCTTATCAACAACTATTCATGGATTTAAATAGTCTTAGCATTGACCAAGAGGTTAAATGGCTTTTCCATTACCATGCAGTGAGTATCATATGCTTTTGAAATAATACTACTTCCCATATCTTTGTGATTCAGCGCCAACCCTCCATCCACTATCCAACTCTTTTTATATTGAAGATTTAACAGGGAATAAAAGGTGTATTTTAGTTTGTTAAATAGGGTTTTCTCTCATATTTATTTTTTTCTTGTCTTTAGGTGAATCATTGATGTTATGTGACAGCATATCTCCATCTCTTAAAATATTCTTTTATTTTACAACTTAGTTTCACTGTAACTTGTGTGATATGGTATACAAAATGCTGAATTTGGGGTCAAAGGACTTGAATTCAAATCCCTACTCATTCAAATCATTTAATGCCTCCGGGTCTCATTTTCTTCAGCAGTAAAATGAAAGGGCTGGACTAAATGACAATAAAATACATTTGATCTTTAAATCTATGTTCCCATGATCTATATGTGTATATATATATATGTATATTATATATAAATTTGTATATATGTATGTAAGTATATTCAAAGACTGGCAAGTAGCTATTTATGCATCAATAGGAGGAGTTTATATCCTAGGAGTTACTGAGATTGAAAAAAATATAATTGATTTTTCAAAAAGTGTAGCCTAATTATTTTTTTAAACATTATTTTATTTGGTCGTTTTCATACATTATTCATTGCAAACAAAGATCATTTTATTTTCCTCCCCCCCCCCCCCCCCCCGTTCCCTCTCCCATAGCATGATTCCACTGGTTATCACATGTGTTCTTGATTCAAACCCATTTCCCTGTTGTTGGAATTTGCATTATGGTGTTCATTTAGAGTCTCTCCTCAGTCTTATCTCCTCCAACCCTGTAGTCAAGCAGTTGTTTTTCATTGGTGTTTTTACTCCCACAGTTTATCCTCTGCTTGTGGGTAGTATTATATTTTTTTTTAGATCCCTGCAGATTGTTCAGGGAAATTGCATTGATACTAATGGAGAAGTCCATCACCTTCGATTGTACCACAATGTATCAGTCTCTGTGTATAATGTTTTCCTGGTTCTGCTCCTTTCGCTCTGCATCACTTCCTGGAGGTTGTTCCAGTCTCCATGGAATTCCTCCACTTTATTATTCCTTTGAGCACAATAGTATTCTATCACCAACATATACCACAATTTGTTCAGCCATTCCCCAATTGATGGGCATCCCCTCATTTTCCAATTTTTGGCCACCACAAAGAGCGCAGCTATGAATATTCTTGTACAAATCTTTTTGTCCATTATCTCTTTGGGGTACAAGCCCAGCAGTGCTATGGCTGGATCAAAGGGCAAACAATCTTTTATCGCCCTTTGGACATAGTTCCAAATTGCCCTCCAGAATGGTTGGATCAATTCACAACTCCACCAGCAATGAATTAATGTCCCCACTTTGCCACATCCCCTCCAGCATTCATTACTTTGCATAGCTGTCATGTTAGCCAATCTGCTAGGTGTGAGGTGATACCTCAGAGTTGTTTTGATTTGCATCTCTCTGATTATAAGAGATGTAGAGCACTTTTTCATGTGCTTATTAATAGTTTTGATTTCTTTGGCTGAGAACTGCCTGTTCATGTCCTTTGCCCATTTGTCAATTGGAGAATGGCTTGATTTTTTGTACAATTGATTTAGTTCTTTATAAATTTGAGTAATTAAACCTTTGTCAGAGATGCATTAAAATATTTTTGTAAATATAGGTCCTCCCTGTTTTTCTTTGATGTTGTAAAATATAGGCCTAATAGTGACATTTCTAGGTCAGAGAGTGTACACAGCTTGATAGCCCTGTGGGCCTAGTTCCAAACAGTTCACCAGATTGGTTGGACAATTTTACTACTCCACCAGCAATTCATTAGTATACCAATTTTTCCTTATTCCGCTCAGCATTTGTCATTTCTAATACATGTGAGGTGGCACCTCAGAGTTATTTCGATTTGCCTTTCTCTAATCAAGAGTGATTTAGAGCATTTTTGTATGACTATAAATCATTTTGATTTCTTCTTCTGGATACTTCCTGTTTATATTCTTGGCTATTTATCAGTTAAAGAATGGCTCTTATTTTTATAAATTTAATTCATTTTCCTGTATATTTGAGGAGTGAAATCTTTATCAGAAATACTTTCTGTAAACACTTTTGGTATTACTTCATTTCTATGGTACATGAATATATATCTTCATAAGTTTATATATACATATGATATCAAAATGTAGTTTCTCTGCATTTAGTTCTATTTTAGCTTTTGCACCTTTTTACCTTGAACTGAAGCATATTCAATTCTGTTCCAGTGTTTTATTTTAATTCTATTTGTGGCTTTCTATTTGAAATATATGGCTTATAAACAATATATTTTTAAGTTCTGGTTTCTAATCCAGTCTGCTCTCTGCTTCCATTTTATGAGTAATCTCATTCCATGAACATCTGGTGTTATTATGATTACTATGTATTTCCCACCATCCCATTTTCTTCTGCTTCTTCCTCTTCCTCTCTCTTTTTATCCTATCCTTCCTTCTGAACATCATCTTCCTAATTCTGTCCTCCTTTTTATCAACATTATCACTCCCCTTCAGTTATCACTTTCCTATTAGTCTATTCGGTAATTTACATTTTTATATCACAAAGTGTGTATGTGTGTGTTCTTCGCATTCCAATGAGAATGCTGTCCAAGGATTGCCTACCCCACTTTTTTCCCCTAACACTGTAAATGCCTTCCTTGTGTGCTTCTTTCATATAAGAAAAACTTTCCCCACTCTACTTCTCCCTTCTCTTTTCTCCAGGCTCAACTCTTTCTTATCCCTTAATTTTTTTTTTACCATCATCCCAACATAATTGAATTACATTCATGGCATTTCTCTATGCAAGCTCTTCTTTAAAAGCCCTAATAATGTTAAAGTTCTCAGGAATTATATGTATCTTATTCATATGTAAAAATGTAAACAGTTTAACATTATTGAGACTCTTGTTTAACGTTTGTGTTTCTCTTGAGTCTTGTGTTTGAATGTCAATTTTTTTATTCAACTCTGGTGTTTTCTTCAGGAATGTTTCAGTTTTTTCCTCGGAAGGATTTTAATCAGTTTTACTGGGTTGGTTATTCTTGGTTGTGATTCTAGCTCTTTTTACTTCTAGAAGAGCATATTCTAAGCCCTCAGATCTTTTATTGTGGAAGTTGGTGAATCTTGTGTGATCCTAACTGTGGCACCATGATATTTTAATTATTTCTATCTGGTTATGTGAAATATTTTCTCTTTGACCTAAGAGCTCTGGAATTTTAATGTGATATTCCTCGGGGTTTTAATTTTGGCATCTTGTTAAGGAGATAATTTGTTTCAATTCCTTTTTTAATTTCTGTTTTCTCTTATGGATCCATGGAGGCAATTTTCCTTGATAATTTCTTGATGCATGTTGTCTAGATTCTTTCTTTCATTATGGCTTTCAGGGAGTTCATTTTTCCTATGAGATATTTACCATATCCTTCTATGGTGCTTCCCAGGTGATGTGATCCTGGGAAAAGTGTGGACACTGGTCTCCTAGCCAGTGTACTGGTCACAAACTTCTTCTTCAGATGTCCTTTGTTTTCTTAGGATATAAAAATGTACAGTCTGCCCTTTTGTTTTGTCTGCCACTCCGAAATTTGATTTGCTGCGTTATTTTGAAGTTTTTTAAGGGGACTATTAAGAGAGTTCAGCTGGGGGACTGCCTCTGATTTGCCATCTTGGATCCTAGGTATACAACTTTGAACAAGCTACTTAATATCTCAGTGATTTCAGGAAAAAAATTAAGATAATAAATTGCCAAGTAGTTGTCATCCTACTTTGGTAGAAGGAGTTTCTTGAGATCGAAATTCATTATACAGATAAAGTGACAGATCTATTTCCTAATCCATAATATTTAACTAGATAGTACCAATAAAAGTCAGCTTATATGGATCCACTTCTGAATTTCTTCCTTTTCTTTTCTCTCCATTTAATTACTTTTTCATTTATACTCTTTACTTTGTTTTCTCCCACCCCAAAATGAAAGCTCTTCCTTATAAAAATAATTATACTAGAAAAAATAATTTTATACATTGTCTCTCTGAAAAATATATATCTCCAAATACCTACAAAGAAGGTGTGAACATACTTTATTATTATTTTTTTAGTGTCATTATTTGTAATTGCAAAGATTGTAGTTCTTAATTCTCTCCAAGTTTTTAATATTGTTTAAATTGTTTTCTGCATTTTCCTCATTTAACTCCTTATATGTATTCAAATAACTTTGACCAGTTTTTCCTAAATCTATCTCTTTCCTCTTTTTATAAGGTATGATGACTTTCCAGTATATCCAGATAGGATAATGTATTCACTGATTAATCCTTTGATGGATACATTTGTTTCTGTTTTTCTCCTATAAAAGTTATTACTATACATAATTTTATTCATTTGGGTTTCTTTCCTCTCTCATTTACCTCTGAGGTATATATCTAATAGTGGTTTTTCTGGGTCACAATGTTTGCAAAGATTAGGAACTATTTAAAGTTTAATTTTTCAATTGCTTTCTCATATGGTTGGTACAATTCACAACTCTACCATCAGTACATTAGTCAGCTTATCTTTCTATAGCTATTTCAGCAATTGTGGTTCTCCTTTTTGTCACTTTTGTTAGCGCAGAGATGTGAGATAAAAGCTCAGAGTTGTTTTAATTTGCATATATTTTATTGTGGTACACTTTTATGTGATAGTTAATACCTTATATTTCTTACTTTGGCAATTGCCTATTAATATCCTTTGACCATTAGTTTTTTGAGGAATAATTGTGTTCTTATATACATGTAACAATTTTCTATATAACTTGTATATCAGACCTTTATCCGAGAAATTTGCTTTCAACATTATTTTTCTAGTTTAGTTTCTTTTCAATTCATTTGATTCTCTTTATGCAAAAACTATCCAATTTTATATAATCAAAATTGTCCATTTTATCTTTTTGTCATTTCTATTTTTAAAGAACTCTTTTCTAACCTTTGTTGTGAAAGATATCTTTTTGTTCTCCTCTAATTTGTTTATGAAAAACATTTTGTATCTAGATTACATATCAATTTGGAGTTTATTGTGGTATAGTGTATCAGAAGTTCGCTTAAATTTTAATTTCTCCTGGAATGCTTTCCAATTCTTCAAATAGTGTTTGTCATTTAGGGATTTCTTATTCTAGTATTTGCTATCCTTAGATCTGTTAGAAACTTTTCAGCTACTTTTGTGTCTTTTGGGCATTATCAACAAGGTTGGATACCTAGACATTTTCCCCCATCCTTATGACTTCTCAGACTTCTCTGAAATAAGAATTATGTGCAAAAATCAATCCATCAAACATTTATCATTATGTTTTATCTCTGGGCTAAGTCACTAGCCTCAAGGAGTTCATAATTTAATAAAGAAGACAACTAACAAACATAGAAAGTATGCTGTGTACAAGAAGGATAACAAATGAACTATACTAGAATTAAGATATATCTTTAAATATTTCTAGAAAATAGAAGTTTAATTGAGGCTTAAAGGAAGCCATGTAAGCCAGTAGGCAGAGATTCGAAAGGAATCATACAAAGCCAAGGAAAAATATCTAGAGGCAAGAGATAGACTAGACAAGAAACAGAAAGAAGGCCAATATTACTCAATGGAATAGAACATGTTGGGGATAAAGGTATAAGATGACTAGAAAGATAGGACTGGGCTAGTTTTTAAAAAGCTTTAAACATCACCCAGGATTTTGTATTTGATCCTTGTAAAGATTAAAATTTAGGGGAGATGGGGAGACTGAGGCAGGTAGAAATTAGTTTCACTCTGCAAGGAGTATTATATTTTTTAGAGGTTTATTAAAGGTTAAAGATTAAAGAATATACAAGTAAGAAATATGTGCCTAGGCCAGAGGCCTAGACAAAATAACCTCACATCATGCAAGAGACCGCCTGCTCCAAAACAGAAGTCCAAAAAGAGCCAAGAGAGACAGCGCAGGGCCTCAAAAGCCTTTGAATCAGCTTAAATACCTTCTCGATCTCGGCCCAGGTGAGATTACAAGGCATTCTGGGGAAGCGGAGCAAAGGCTCGTGGGGATTGTAGTCCTGTATTCGAGTCTATTTTTTACATTCCCCCAATTTTTTTGGAAAAATTAATTTTTCCCCAAAAGGATCATAAAAACATAATAAACTTAAAAGATTACAATAGTGTGAGGATAAGAGAAAAAAGAATAAAACCAATAATTGCTGAACACATTGACAAAAAGCAGTTAGGGGGCAGTCCCCTTTGGCATAAAAGTATACATACAAATAAATGTTCAATCAACCACACCCAAAGTTCAATTTTGTGCAACTTGTGGTCTGGAGGCTTCTTCATGGTGGCTTCTCCAACAGTTCAGTTCTGGATTCAGAGAGGTAGCATCTTCTTTACCTAAAATTCTTCTCAAAAGGAATTTAAACTTTGCAATTTAAATAATGATTTTTTTTTTACATTCCCCCGTGTTGTGGGTGATTGAAAGATTCAGAATCAGTTAGGAATGCATGGCTGAGGTATGAGGTATATGAATCAATTGGCAAGAGATATTAAAAAGACATCAGAAAATCCAAAAGAAAAGAAAAATTTCTGGATGAAAATATAGACTATCAAAGTCTTATGTGTAAAAATTCCAAGTAGAAGAAAAATAAATCTGTAACAGGTCCTTCAATCAGGGCCCAATCAAAATGATCTAAGTAATGATGCATTTACCCAGTCAGTGCCAGGACTACAGAAAGGTACCACACTATAAGAGGCAGAAAAGGGGACCAGATTATAGGAGCCAAGGTTTTGGGGATACTCATCTGTGAGTATCTTCAGAGTGAGCGTGGATACAAGGAAAGCCTATGTCTTAACACATGTTAAACATAGTAACCTCGAGTCTTCACACTAGGTTCAAGACCTTTGTATTGGCCTAGAAGTGCATCAATCCATCCTAGATTGGCCTTTCTTTGGCCCTATGAAATGGCTCTTGTGTATATCTCTTGTCCTGGAATCAGACAGAATCATTAAGCAAAGTCCCATAATTTATTTAAATAGTGGCATCATTTTTATAGTCACAAGCCTTTTAGGGCATGTATTAGCAAATGTATCTTAAACTTAAAAATCAAAAGGTTAAAGAAAATCTTAATGCTGGTGACATGTGCTTCAAATATAAAAAGGAGAGAAAAAATAATAAAAAAAACTGAAAAAGTATATTGCACATGCAAGAAAAATATAAAAAGAAAAGAGCTTTAAAAATTTCAAAAATATAGCTTATAACCATTGACACTCTGTCAGTTAAGAAAATATAAAATACAAGGCTTTCTCACCAAAAAATGAGATCCATTTCCTCTTTGTATCTGGCCATGATCACTGTGAGTAGAAGGCAAATGAATTGAACAAGGTTAACAATTTTTTCATCTTTAAAAATACAGTAGTACAAATATGTAGAAATCAAAATCCCCAAAATTCTCAATAGCCCAATTAATTACAATAGCAAACAAACACACTTTCATATTTCACATAAGTTGCTGTATGACATTTTTAAAACCTATGAATTGATGGACATTTGTCACAATTTTTACAAACATAGCAATCCTTCAACCTTGGTATTTAAACATATTTTTAAAACAAAGTAAAACTCATCTTGGGTTTAGAACATAATCAAGAAATCTATATATCATTCTGGTAGAAGTAAAATAGTGAGCTAAAGAGCATAAATAAAGGAGTGCTCCTTTTTCTTGGAGGCTTATAGGGATACAAATGCCCTGAGATTAACTGCCCAACTTCCATTCACATGTGGGAAGGTTGGGGGTTTATAAAATGTATTTCACTTCAGCTAATGGGCCTTACCTCATGGTAGAGGCAGGCAAAAATAACCAGATTGTTAAAAAAAATTCCAAAAATCATATGTAAAAAACCCTTAAAATCAAATCATTTGAGGTATTTAGCACATTAAAATTCCAAAGGTTGTTAATACAATTATAACCAGTTCTGAAGTCCATCTATCCTCAGCAAAATAGAAAAAAGCTGTTTTTTCATATCTGGGCTTATTCACAATAATATCTGTTCAACACAGTTATAGGGGAAAAACAACAAAATTTTAAAACTCAGTACATTCAAAATAAATTCAATCAACCTTCAGTTCACAGAATAATATTCAATCCAGTAATATATGAACTTAAAATCACAAAGTTATATGTTAAACAAAACAATGCAATAGAATAGAGATTTTTTTATAAACCATTGGAGTCTGAAATGTCTTAGTATATAGCCTTTAGTCTCTTCAAAGTTCCTTGGTTTTTTTTTTTTGTTTGTTTTTAATTATCCATTTAAATGTCTATTGTCCAAAGGTAGAGTAGTAAAGGCTAGGCTATGGGGTTCAAGGGATCCGTCCAGGGCCCCATAGCTGGGAAGCATCGGAGGCCAGATTTTAGCTAGAGACCTCCTGTCTCTGGGCCTGGCTTCCAGTTCGCTGGGTCACCCATTTTCCTCCCCAAAGTTAAAGTTGAATCTTTGGGCTGAGTCTGCTTCCAGACAGGCAGGTAAAATCAATGAAATTGCCAGAACAGTCAAAAATCCTTTTAAACCCATTGCTTTTTAGGTTTCTGTTTGAAAAGTCTGTTTCTTCTCTCTAGTCTTTTCTCTCTTTCCCCTCTCTGATCCCCCTGTGGCCAATACCCCCAGCCACGTGGAGGCTTAGCCTAAGGGAAAATTGCCCGTTCTCCTTTCCCTCTCCTCTCTCCCCTCCGCCCACGTGGCCAATACTGTTACCAGCTGGTCGCAATGAGTCCTGAGCGATCTGCTCCAAGGATCTGGGTGATGAGCCAACTGGGGTTGTGCTCGAGGGTCTGGGGCGCAGAAATAGGCAGGCAGCCGGCTGGTGAGAGGCCAGGAGCAGGAGCGGCTTCGGGGATGGGCAAGGCCGGGACCAGGTACCAGGTGAGGATGATCAGGGCCACAGGCTGCAGGCAGGAAGCGGTGGGGCCGAGCTAGGTGGGGTGGGCAGCAGGTCCGGAGCCTGTAGCAGCTTTGCTAGGGTAGAAAACCTTGGCCAGAGAGATATGGCTCAAAAAAAATTTTTTTTTCTAGGTACTAGCTATTAAAAGTTGAACTAAAGATCAGAAAAGAATTCAGGAGATTGAGTTGTTTTTTTTTTCCCATTAGGTCACCAAACTGTAAAGATTAAAATTTAGGGGAGATGGGGAGACTGAGGCAGGTAGAAATTAGTTTCTCTCTGCAAGGAGTATTATCTTTTTTAGAGGTTTATTAAAGGTTAAAGATTAAAGAATATACAAGTAAGAAACATGTGCCTAGGCCAGAGACCTAGACAAAATAACCTCACATCATGCAAGAGACCGCCTGCTCCAAAACAGAAGTCCAAAAAGAGCCAAGAGAGACAGCGCAGGGCCTCAAAAGCCTTTGAATCAGCTTAAATACCTTCTCGATCTCGGCCCAGGTGAGATTACAAGGCATTCTGGGGAAGCGGAGCAAAGGCTCGTGGGGATTGTAGTCCTGTATTCGAGTCTATTTTTTACATCCTTCAGGCAATAGGGAGCCCCTAAAATTTTTTTGGTGTGGAGAGATGAATATGGTTTGGCCTGTGCTTTAGGAAAATCACTTTAGTGATTGAAATGAAGTTGGATTGGAGTAGGAGAGACTGGAGTCAGCCAAGACCTTCTAAAAGGTCTATAGCCCACGTGTGAACTAATGAGGGCCTCTACCAGAGTGGTGGCAATGTAAGAGGAGAAAGAAGGGGTTGTATTTGAGGACTGATAAAAAGATGAAATTTATAGTCTTTAGTAACAGATTGTATATGGGGCAATGTAGGGGGAGAGACCATGAGAACTACAGGGTAAATACTGGTTTGTGAACCTGAGGTCTGTGAGGATGCAAATTGAACCCGTGTGGCAGGAGAAAGAAATTCCTTTTTCTCATCCTTCAAGGGACAGGCACAACAGGAACCAGAAGGCTTATATTCAAAGGGAAGTTTGCCTCTTTTACAAGGAAGGTGTTCTGTATTTATCTTGGGAAGTTCAACGTTCAGCAAGAGGTTAAGGTTACTTTTTATTTACAGTGCTGAAAGTCTTTGTACCCAGACTAAGATACCACAGAATCTCTAGAAATGTAATAATTCAATGAACTAACTGAAGAAAAGATGAAATCCTAAAAACACCCTGTATTTACTATTTACCCTTGCAACATGGCTGTTCAAGCCTACTAATAGCTTGCATCAAAACTCAACTCTACTTCCTCCCATTTCCATGGAAAACCAAAACACAGAAGGTTGTACTAACCCGGATAGCTACAAAGACATGCTCTGTGCTGTAATATTAGTCAACCAAAAGACTTAGGATGAGAGAAAATTGGGCCAGAACACACACACATATAGCAATTTGTTTCCTCTACTAAGCCTGTGGCAAATAGCCTAGCATCAAGCTGAAACCATTTCTGTCACCCCATAAGTAAGTTAGGATAGAGACTGAAACCATCAAACTATTTGTTTTTTAGTATGTTGGGAGGGTGATATGGTTTTAATATCGAGCCCCACTGGAACCAACCATTAAATGGGAAGGAGTCAGAAAATGAGCATTAGGAAATATAAGGATGTGGGTGGTGGGACCTAAATTACTAAATATTTCAAGAGGAAGAAAACTAAATGACTTGAAGCATAAGCAAATAAATCAAAAGGGAAAATATTAATTATAGCAGTGACTAGATTTGTCTAGGCATCTGTATAATTAGTAAAAATCTTGTACCTTTGAACTCCATCTCCGAGAATTCTTTTTCATCCCCCAGTATCCCTTTCCCTTCTCTACCACACATTGCATGTTCACATTTGTATATAAGTTTTGGTGACTCCTCCCCCTCGTTCTCTTTTTTCCCTGTGAGGCTGGGTGAGCTCTCTCTGTTTCTGTAGCCTTTTATTTTCCTCTTTTTTGCTTCAACACATTATAAAAATTTTTTTGAAGTATAATACTTGGAGTATTGGATATTAATGTTAAAATCTATACATCTATCTTCAAATATTACAAGGCAAAGAAAAATCAATATCCTATGAGGCAGGAGAACTCTGTGGATTTTTAGGAGCACAGGACCATAGCCAAATGTTATTACATATTTTAAAAAGAGAAATAAGAATTGTGAAAGCAGAATTTGTGGTCAATACAGCATATATACTTTGCAAAATATTAAAAAAAAACTTTGATTCCACACTGGCACATTTCACTTTTATATCTCTTGTGTCTAAGCAGTTGTATTGATGAACTTTTCTATTTTTAAATCAGTACCAAATAGTTTTGATCATTTTTGCTCTGTAGTATTATTTAAGATGTGGTATACCAGGACTTCTTTCCATTAAAAAAATCTCTTGAGATTATTTACTTTTTGTTTATCCAGATGGAATCTGTTATTATATAGTTTCTTATAGAAAGTAACCTTTTGGTAGTTTCGATGGTATGACACTGAATCTGTTTATTAGTTTGGGTATATTGGCATTTTAATATTTTTTTACTATTAGTAATTAATGATTCCCTAATCATTTAATTTTTCTCTTATTTCTTTAAAGTATGTTTTTTTATTTTAGCCATGTACTTCCTTTGTGTGGTTTATTTAGTTGATTGCCACATGTTTTACATACTCCGCAGTAATTTTCAATGGACTTTCTTTTTCGATCTCTTTCTCTACTGGATATTTTATATATGTACAGAAAGATGTGATTAAATTCAATTATTTCAATTAGTTTCAGTCGAATCTGTAAGCTTCAAGAGCTGTAGCTATTCCTAACATGTATTTTGAAGACTGAACTTGATGTGAAGCAAGTGAAGCAGTGCTTACAATCCTCAGCTGCCACCTGTGACTTCCATTTCATGCATCACTGTTTGACTTTTCTTTTCCTGACTGAAATAGGCTTGAATGTTCTCTCTAACATTCGGTTACAAGGTTTTGCAGGGAACGAATTAAAAATGGTCAGTTGAAATTTCATTGTATATCGTATGAGTAACTACATTCATTTTACCTTCTTCTAATAAATAATATAGTACTCTGATAGCTGCATAACACTTCAGAGGCTACAAAATGCTTTTAAATATTCTTTCTCATAATAACTGAACATCAAGTAACCATGGGAGGTATATCCTGGATTGATTTCCTCCTTTTGTAGGTGATGAAACAGGAGGTCAGTGAAGTTAAGTGGCTTATCAAAGGATTAATTAGTCATGAAGGTGGGACCAGAAAGCTAGTCTTTTGACTTTAAATAGTACTATGTAATCTCCTGAAAACATGGAAGTAGAAGCACATCATATGTGGGCATATGGGTTACATAGAGTATTTGGCCTGGAGTCAGGAAGATCTGGCTTCAACCTCTTGCTAGCTGTGTGACCCTGGGCAAGTCACTCAATCTTTTTGCCTCACTTTCCTCATCTGTAAAATGAGCTCAAGAAGGAAATGACAAGCCATTCTGGCATCTTTGCCAAGAAAATACCAAATAGGGTCAAGATGAGTCAGACACCATTGAAATGACTGAACAACAACAGTAGACATGTCTTGCTAATCAAGTGCTCAACTACCGAACCATACTAAAATATTTGTTAGCAAGTCATTTTAAAAATACATTTTTATTAATTTCTTTTGTTTTTATATTACCTAAATTTCCTCCTGTATTTCTTCTCTTCCTCCCTTCTAGAATGCCTTACCTTAAAACATAGAATTAAAAGAGAAAAAAGAAGAGCAAAAAATGAGTAAAACTAAATTTTTGCCTTGAAAAATTCTGACATTATAGGCAGAATTTCACACCTTTGGATTCTCTACATCTGCAAAACAGTGAGGGGAGCTGACTTCTCATATTTCTTCTTTGAGAACAACCTTTTTCTTTGTAATTTAGCAACATTCATTTTCTTTTTTCTGAAGTGAGAAATTTTCATTTTATTTTTTTCTCAATTACATATAAAAAATCAACATTCATTTTTAAAAAAATGAAATTTGATATTCACTACCACTCTTCCTCACCTCCCCCAGCTGTTAGAAGGGGAGCAATTTGATATAAATCATACAAGTGTAGTCATGCAAAATATTTCTGTATTTGCCACGTGACAAATGAAAACCAGATCAAAGAAAGGATATTTCAGTGGATATTCATATACCATCAGTTTTTTTCACTGGAGGTAGATAGTATTTTTCATCCTCTGTTTTTTGGAATCGTCTTGGGTTGTCTGAGACTAGCTAAGTTATTTACAGTTGATCATCCCACAGTCGTGCTATTCCTGTGTGCAATGTTCTGGCAATATTCATTGTCATTTATTATTTTCTTGTTTTATTTTCTATTTATAGTGTTGTAGTTATTGTGTAGATCAGTTTTCTTGAGTCTGAAAATCATTTCCTGTGTAAGATTTTAATTGACTGATATTCACTTAATCATATCACCCTGTCTTAAATTAGGTGATAATTTCAAAACTTTTAGTTAATAGGCATTATACTTTGTATAAAAAGTTCTTCAAATTGTAGGAATATTGCCTAAGAAACTTGTACTATAATCTACTGTACCTCGGACATCATTTATAAATTATCAAACTAAATAACCATAGTCATTCCAATAATTGGAATAATTGTAACATTCTAGTTGATAGTCTGATAAGGAACTGCCTGGGTTGGGGTGAAGGGAGAAGACTCAAATTGAGCTTTGACAAATTCTCTTCACCCCTTATATAAATGCTAGCTCTGATGATCACAATTGCATATTTTACCTCAGTTTATAGAATTTCTCTTTCTCTAAGACGTACGTCTGAAGATCATCTAGTACAGGGCTTCTCTTAGTTTTTCCTAGTGGTAGAACCACTATTTTGAATTTGAAACCAAACTTTTGTAGAAGATATTTCGTAAAATTCTCTAAAGTGATTATTGTTTATATCTGCTAACAAACAACATACAGTAGATTAAATCTGCCAACACCATAAAGGGACTTTGGGCTGGTTTCTGTGTACCTTGAAGTACAGTTTGAGAAATCCTGTCCTAGCAAAGGAATTCTATTTCCTATATAGATGAATATTGATGAAGAAAGAGGGTCTGAAGATGCTTAATGAGATGTAGAGCTAAAACAGACCTTTTTAGATTATCTAGTTAAATTTCCTTTATTTTACAGATGATGAAACTAAGGTCCACAGAGTTTAACTGGTTTACTTAAGTTTGCAAAGAAATTAATTTTGTTCCTCAGCCTGAATTTGAAATAAAGCTTTGAACTCTAAATCTGATTCCATTTTCAAATCTAATACTTTTCCCACTATACCATACTGTCTCCAATAGGCCCCTCCTATCAACATTTATTTATTCATTTCTTTCTCAGTCATTAATTCTCTGTACTAGATTTAGAGTGGGAATATCTAGATTTAAACTCCACATGTTTACTCATGGACAAGTCACTTGATTTTTCTAAGCCTCAGTTTCTTCCTGTTTAATCATGTAAAATCATGGTGGGGAAGAATTTAGCTAGATTATATTTAAGACCTACTGAAAGCTCTAAAAGTATGATTTTTTCTTCACCTCCCATCACATTCCTCAAGATTTCCCCTAGTCAAAGGAACTGAAGCTCAGTTGTCATTATTTAGTGCAGACAAAGAATGCAGATGACTAAAATGAGGATTGAGAATCATCTTGAATCTCAGTTGTCCGCATTATATCCGTGGTTCATTACCAGGGCATTGGCTGTACTCATTAAGAATTTGAATTAACATCTCCTAAAGACAAGCTGAGGTTGTCAAATTTATTCAGGTAGTATATTTTTAGGATATGAAATCAATGATATATATATATATATATATATATTTCCAATTATGTATCTCAAGATTTAATAGAACAGAACCTATACATGTATAATAAAACAATACAGACAGTAAACAAGCTAACTTTTAACATATATCCAAAAGATTTTTGTCTTTATCTCTGCAGGGAAATATAGGTATGAAAATTCCTTCTGTGTATACAATGGAAAACTCTTCTGTCACTGAGCATGGGATAGTGGATAAATTCTAGCCTTTGGAAGATCTGTTTTCTAATTTGCTACTCACCAGCCAACTGATTCTGAAAAAAAAAGTCATTTAGACTCTGAATAGCACTTCCTTCATGTTTTTTTTTTCTTTTGCCTTCTGTCTTAGAATCAATACTAATTATTGGTTCTAAGGCAGGTAAGTGGTGTGGATTAGGCAATGGGGGTTAAGTGGCTTACCCAGGGGTACACAGCTAAGAAGAGTCTGAAGGCATATTTGAACTCAGGACCTTCAATCTCCAAGCCTGGCTCTCTATCCACTGAGCCACTTAGCTGCCTCTTCCTGCCTTTAATGGAGATGGTGATATTTATTTCACAAGGTTGTCAATCTGATTAATGGAAAATGCTTTGCAAACTTTAAAGTGCTCTGTATCTTAGTTGTTAATGACATTTAATAACAACATTGAAAATATGAAAAATTCAAGTAGACTCTTCATGTCATGTAAATGGTTTCTGCTAAGTTTGTTGTTGTGCCTAAGAACAAATTGCCACTGATGATGACAAAGTTAAATTTTTGCTTCCCCATCATGTTTATCAGGAAACATACCCTTGCAATGAAACACATCAGATTTAATTGGGTTTCCCCATTATTTCTTTACGGCAAGGTATACAGGGCATTTCAAAAAGTGTTTGTGCAGTTTTCAAGCATAAATCTGACTTCTGGTAAACGTTGTAAAGTTAGCACTAGGTTCTTAGGTTCTTTCATTGATTATATAGTGTGGTAGCCCCTATTGAACATGTAGGAAGTTAGTTAATTCCTCTAGGAAATTTCCTCTATGAAAATGAAAAGAGTCTTGTTGAAATTCACTGGCGACATACTTTATTGACATCAGTTTGAAAGGAAAGTTGCAAACAGTAGGACACCCTAAAGATAAATTTGGAATAAGTCATCACACTACTTGGCAATACGATATGCTGTGGCAAAGGAATTATGTTGGGAATCATCTGGTTTTTCGTGCATGTCACAAATTATATGGTACTTTGAAAATAAATAAGTGATCATGTTGCATAAAAGGATTAAATTAGTAACACTTTGATGGTAATTTGTTTCCTCATTCTCTTAAATGTTGACTATTTTTCTACTAAGAAATGTTTTCTTCAATCCAGTGTAGCAGTGATATGCCTTGGACGAGGTTGTACCTTTAATTGGGGCCTGAAGCATCTGTGCTAGGTACATGGAAAATAGCTTTAAAATATATGATTTCAGAACAATTAAACAAAATGAATACTAAAAGAAAACAAACATTTTCCAATTTTGATGGTGAAGGACCGGCCGGATCCATATCTCAGTAGGTCATGCCGAGTTGCCAGGGAGTCCGGATGTTACTGGTTCTCTCCCAGCAGGTAGAAATAACTGAACTTATATAACATTTAGTTCAGAGAGACATTTAACTAAAATTAGAGACTACTAACTGACAGAACTCCAGCTAAACTCCAGGCACCTTATTGCTCCATCTTCTGGCTGGAGAACACTAGCTTTTTACTGTCTTAGAGTCTCTACCCCCTGGAGGGACTGGTATGCTGAGGTTTCTGCCTCCTTATATCAGCTTGTGATCTCTACCCATCCTGAAATGCATCGGTCCTAAGCAATTGCTTTTAAGGTGCTTCATGTGCCATTTATCCCAATTGCATTTTGTGATGCTTGTCTTGGTGTTAGAATTCCTAGTTATAACTCTGGAAATTCAGACACAGGGATAGGTTATCTTCCCATAGTGCTTCATTGTTGACCAAGCACTTTCCTTACATCCACTCTGGGGGGGGAAGTAATTCATATGGGAGGATAAACAGTCACTAAGAACACCTAAAACTATGAGCATTTATTTAGTTTTCCACATACACATGGATTTTTCCTTGCATTTAGATTTAAATGCGAATTTAGAGCTTACTTCATTCAGTGGTTCTTCATGTGAGACGTGTGAGGTTTTTATGTTTTGATAATTGTTTTCCAGTATAATTAGTTTTTTGTTTGTAATTGCATATACTACATTTCTTGCATTTAAAAACATGATTTGAAGAGACCACAGGCCTCCTTCACTAGAAGGAGAAGGACTCCAGGACACAAAACAGTTTCACTCTGATGTGAGCTACCTCATATTTGTACAGAATCCAAACTAGCCTTTCAACTGTTTTGCATGGTGTGCTTTCCATGTTCTGTCTCTGAGTCTTTGCATTGGTTCTGACTGATCTGAATGAATTTCCTTCAAAACTCAGCTCAAGGGCTACTTTATACATTATTTCCCCCCAGCTGCTAGTACCTTATCATCAAGAATTGACTTGGTTTTATTTTGTATATATTTTGGGGATATTTTTAAAAGCATAACTTATTTTTTTCTTTTTTTTCCATTCCATGTAATAACAAAGTTTTACTGCTTAAGTTTTTCTAAGTTATACGATCAAACTTATCTATTTCTCTCCCTTCCTTTCCCCATCCTGGAGCTGGCCAGCAATTTGATCTGGATTATGCATGTATTATCATGCAAAACATTTCCATATTGTTTGTTTTTATGTGTGATTAGTTTTATTAAACCAAAACCCCAAAACATGTACTCAAATAAACAAGTAATATATGTTTTCATCTGCATTCCTACTCCAACTGTTCTTTCTCTGGAGGTGGACAGCATTCTTTGTCTTTAAGTCCCTCAGAATTGTCCTGGATCATTATATTGCTGATTGTGGCAAAGTCTATAACATTTGATCATTCCTCAGTATTGCTTTTATTGTATACAATGTTTTCCTGGTTCTGCTTATTTCACTCTGCATCATTTATGAAGGTCTTTCTAGCTCTTTCTGAAATCATCATGTTCATCATTCCTTGAAGCACAATAGTATTCAATCACCATCATTTACCACGGTTTGTTCAGTCATTCCCCAAATGAGGGACAGCCCTTCCATTTCTAATGCTTTGTTATGACAAAAAGAACAGCTATGAATATTTTTGTACAAGCAGGCCCTTTATCATTTTTTTTATCTTGTTGGGATACAGACCTAGTAGTGGTATTACTGGATCAAAGGGTTTGCATGTTTTTATACCCTTTGGACATGATTCCAAATTGCCCTCTAGAATGGCTGGATCAGTTCTCAACTCCACTAGCAATGCATTAGTGTCCCAACTTTGTGACATCCCTTCCAACATTTTCCTTTTCTGTCAATTTGGCCAATCTGGTGTGAGGTTGTAAGAGTTGTTTGAATTTGTATTTCTCTAATCAAGGGGAATTTCGAACATTTTTATATAATTATTGATAGCTTTGATTTCTTCATCTGAAAACTGCTTATTTATATCCTTTCACCAGTTGTCAATAGGGGAATGACTTTTATTCTTATGAATTTGATTTATTTCTTTATTTGAGAAGTAAGACATTTATCAAAAAATTTTATTAAAAATATTTTCCCCAGTTTATTGTTGGCCCTTCTAATCTTGATTGCATTGGTTTTGTTTGTATAAAACCGTTAAATTTAAAATAATCAAAATTATTCATTTTTCTTTTAGTAATATTCTCTCTATCTTCTTTCGTCATCAATATTTCCCCTCTCTGTAGATCTACCAGGTAAACTATTTATCTGGTTTAATTATAATATCACTCTTTAAGTCTAAACCATATACCCCTTTTGACCTTATTTTAGTATAGGGTGTAAGATATAGTTCTATACATAATTTTTGCCACACTACTTTCTAATTTCCCAGCAGTTTTTGTCAAATGGTGAGTTCTTATCCCCAAAGCTGGGATTTGGGGGTTTATCAAATGGCTGAAGTCATTTACCCCTAATCAATTCCATTGATTCACCATTATTTTTCTTGGCCAGTACCAGATTGTTTTGATGATTACTGCTTAAAAGTATTATTTATTTATAGGATTTATCCTCAACTCTCAGCATAACACACATACCCCATCACAGAAGGCATTATCCAGAAGACAGACATGTTCATACAAATTATGTCTTTCACATTTCTACTATTCAGTTCACCCTTTTTAGGTAACATTCACAATTTATTCTTCAAGCATTAAAACTAGGTGTATATGATAATCTATTGATTCTATTTGGATTCACTTTTTACTATAGTTTTTTCCAGGTTTTATTAAAATTAGACTGTGCATTATTATTGGAAAGCAGTATTCTATTATCATCATATACCACAATTTTTAGATGTCCCTTAATTGATGGGCATCCTATCAATTTCCAATTCTTTGACACCAAAAAGAGAGCTGCTGTAAGTATTTTGGAACATATAGATTGTTTTTCTTTTTTATCCCTAGGCACCAGCCCATTACCTAGTATGTAGTAGGTGCTTAATAAGTGCTTCTTGATTGACTGATAGAGGGATAGAGTTTGATGTAGAGGGAGGATCCTAGATATTGAAAAGTAGTGAGAAATACTTCTAGCATTGATGGTATACTTCAATGTCCAAAATGGTTGCTATTTACTACCATTTTAAATCCTTCATTGCTAGAAACTTTCACTCTCTGTTGTCATAAGTTCACTTTCTTTTGTTGGGGTTGATAATTTGTGTCTGGAATTGAAATATTCTGGGATGATGCGAGTCTGTGCTATGGAATAATTTTGGGAATGGTTGCTTTTTGCAGGGCTATGCACATAGAATGTTAAACAAATCCTTGCTATTCTGTCTTGCTGCCTAGCAGTAGCATTGCAGTCTTTATTTTGAGCAGTGACATCAGAACATTTATCCATACCCTTGTTTAAATAGAAATGGCAAAAAGAGGTGCATTGCAGTTTCTGCTGAGCAGTGGAAGTTGAATTTTAGGAGTTCAACATTTTTCTCAGAGGCCTTCTCTTCCTTGCTTGAAGTAGAGAATACTATTACCTGGATGGTTTGACACCCCCTAGTCCCATCCCTCTGATGGTAAGGCTTCATTTACTCAGATCAGATTAATTGAATAAGTGCCATGTTTCCATTTGACTTGGCAGCATCCTTGCTCCCTCTACAAGAGAGCTATATATAACTCATTGTTCTTGAGATCATCCAGCTTTTTTCTTTTGGATCTGAGTGAGGATACCCTTCTGGTGGGGAAGAAAGATGCTGACCTGCTTTGGCAGAGCAAATATCTCACTAGGAGCTCCATATGACAATGAAACCATAGATCTAGTGCCTATGGCATTCATCCCTGTTTATCGTTTGATTCTATAGTTTTCTTTTGGCTCATAAAGCAAGGGTTATTTCAGCCACACAAGGAAATGTCAGGTTTCAACTGCAAACTACCTTCATGTTGTAAATGAATTGCTGAAATGCATCAGGACACAAGAGTGTCCTGCATATCATGGAACTGGTACTTCCTTCACAATAAAGCCAAAGAAGATCGAAGGTGGTAGGAAAAATCAGTAGAAACAGTTATCATTTATTTCACAATTCCTCCTATGGGATGTTAAATTTCTAATTTCTGAGCCTTTGCACAAGTGGTCTTCTACACCTGTGATTCATTCCATCTTATTTTTCCTATTGTATCCCTAGGTTCCATCAAAACACAGCTCAAGCAATCCATTCTTTTTAAGGCTTTTCTTAATTGCCATTCTTTCCGTCTTGAATTTATTCTTCACATACTTAGGTGAATACATAGAGAAACAAAATGGTGGCATGGGAATGACTTTGGATTTGGAGTCTGAGAACCCCCATTTGAACCTCTAATTTAGGCCTTAGTTTCCTCTTCTATAAAAAGAAGAGATTAGATTAGTTGGCCCCTAAAGTGTCTTCCAGTTTAAATTCTATGATTTTGTCTTATATATCTGCAGTAGAATGTAAATTACTCAAAAGCAGGGACTATTATGTTCTCATTTTTGTATCCCAGTGCCTAACACAATGCATTGTATCTAAAAGGGACTCTATTCAGGTTTGTTAGCTTAATCTTGAAGATTGTTATCAGTTCTTAAACAATTGAATCCCTATCTAACTTGTGACTTTGTGGTGGGAGTATTTTAGAGACAATCTTTTTTAAAAATTTCTTTATAGTCTCAGGTACCGAATGTTTTGCCATGCTGGAAAGGAGAGTACAGTTACAGCTTTTCTTGTTACTATATATCTTGGCATTGATAAGAAGATGATAGCATCTCTTTGCTATTATTGGACAAGGCACTACAGAAGATAAGTTTTACCTAGTTAACCAAGGTGTCGATTAGCCAGTATATGACCTGTCTTTAGCCTTTTCTTTCTACTTTTTGCCCTCTCCTGACTTCCCTTGGTCATTTGAGTGCTCATTAGCACCTCAGCTATGCAGCATTCAGGAACAGAAAGAAAAGGTGAAAATCACATTAGTAAGTCTGGTTTCTTATTAGTTGCCCTAAAAAAACAGTTCTTATAAGGGAATTTCAAATTAATGGTCCAAGTCCCAGAAAAGTGGTCTATGATTCTTTCTCGTGGAGGGTTTCTCTATAATGAAATCATAAATCTTACAAATATACCAGTCCCCTAGGGTCCTAATATACTTTTGTTCAGTACTTTTGAACGAACCCGAATGTCTGCTCTGGAAATGCTCTACAGACTTATACAGTCTATATAGCTCACTTGGGCAACTCTTTTGAGGTACATTTTATTGATATTTATCTTGGGTGGGTCTAAGGGGGAAAAGAGGTTAATTGTATTTAAGGTTGGACTGTATTATTTAAAATAGGGTTGCCAGGAAATTAATTTATTTAAAAGAGATTTATTTATAATTTATTTACAAAATATAGAAAGAGTGAAGTGTAGGAAATCAGAGAGAGGAGAGGGTAAGATATCTAACCTAAGAACTAATTTACTCCCAGCCCCTGGCTCAACCCCTGCAGGCAGAGTTAGTCCTTAGCCAGAGAGGCCTTGACAGCCTAGGGAAGTCTCTCTTAAGACGTAGGTCTCTCCTGAGGCTAGTCTCTCAACAGAAAATCCAGGAAAGGATTCTGCCTTTTCACTTACCACATGTTAGTCCAAAGGAACAGCCTCAACAGGAACAGGGTCTCAGGTCTAGTTAGAAGATTCTTTCCAAGTCCCCACTCCAAAGAAAGAAGAATTAATTCTCACAGGAAATTGTAAGTCCTTTTAAAGACACTTTCTTTTGCATCACTTTCTGTGCCTTCTTCCACTTATTGCCTCTACAAGTTATAGTCTAAAGCCTTGCTTAGGACTGCCCAGTAGCCAATCAGTCAATTCTGATTTGTCACTCACTGTTGCACCCAGAAATTCCCACTAAATGATTAAGTGGGATTTTTATACTTTTGGTGATTAGATCTAAAAATGGGCAGATCTCCCCACTCAACTTTAAGTAGGGCGTTTTCACTTTTGGTGAATAAATCTAAAAATGGGTAGAGGAGATAATTTAATTTTCACCATCAGGGGAGAGTTAATTAATTTCATTTTCACAATTAGTGAAGAGTTAATTCTAATCTTCACATGGGGGTAGTAAATAGGTTTTTTAAAATTGTTATAAATGTATTTCTTTTTACAAATTACATGTAATAACAGTTCTCTACAGTAAGTTTTCTGAAGTTTTATGATTGAACTTATTTTTCTCTCTCCTTCCCTTTCTCCTCCCAGAGCTGGCAAGCAATTCAATCTGGATTTGACATGTATTATCAGGCAAAACATGTTTTATATTGCTCATTTTTGTAAGAGAATATAATCATATGAAACTAAAATACCAAAATAAAAACCCAAATAAATTAAAGTGAAAAACCATATGCTTTCATTTCCATTCCTACTCCAATAATTCTTTTTTGGGGAGACAGTATTATTTATTGTACATCCTTCAGAATTATTTTGGATCATTGTATTGCTGAGAGTAGCTAAGTCTTATCACAGTTTATCATTCCACAATATTGTTGTTATTGGGTTCTTCTTGTTCTGCTTATTTCATTAGGCTTCAGTTCATATTGGTCTTTTCAACTTATTCTGATTTTCATTGGAGGTCATCTTTCATTTTCTTTACCTCATCTTTCATGTCCTTTGCCTCAACTTTCATCTCCTTTGCCTTATCTTTTGTCTTGCCTCCTCTTTCATCTCCTTTGCCTCATTTTCAAGCTGGTTGATTTTGGATTTCAAGATACTATTTTCTGTTTCCAGATGACTTATCTTAGCTTTTAAGTTATTTTCCCAATTGTCTTCAGCCTCTCATAATTGTGTTTTGAATTTTAAGTTCTTCCAAAGCCTATATACAATTTGCTAGGTTTTCTGTTTTATTGCTTGGTGTTCCTTCCTTCTCTGTTCCGTTTGCTCTTTGTTTATTGCCTGTATAGAATCTGTTGACTGTAATTTCTTTTTTCTTTTTCTGTTGTTTGCTAATATTTACCCCTTTTTTTACTTCCTACAGTTGTCTTTGCTCTTGCTCCTCTCATTTTTTTTTGGTTTTGTGGTTTTTTGTCAGTCTCCCCTCTTGGAGCTTTATCAGGAGATCTCTCAGTGCAGTCTGTGGGGAAGAGGTGTTGGAGTTTGAGCTTCACTGTCCTCTGGAGACTTTTTAAAAAAATAATATTTTATTTGATTATTTCCAAGCATTATTCATTAAAGACAAAGATCATTTTCTTTTCTCCCCCCCCCCACCCACCCCCCATAGCCGACGCATGATTCCACTGGGTGTCACATGTGTTCTTGATTCGAACCCATTTCTATGTTGTCAATATTTGCATTAGAGTTTCGTTTAGAGTCTCTCTTCTGTCATGTCCCCTCAACCGCTGTAGTCAGGCAGTTGCTTTTCCTCGGTGTTTCCACTCCCATAGTTTATCCTTTGCTTATGAATAGTGTTTTTTCTCCTAGATCCCTGCAGATTGTTCAGGGACATTACACCACCACCAGTGGAGAAGTCCATTACATTCTATTATACCATAGTGTATTAGTCTCTGTGTACAATGTTCTCCTGGTTCTGCTCCTCTCGCTCTGCATCACTTCCTGGAGGTTGTTCCCCTCTGGAGACTTTTGATGGGATTAAGTCCAACTTGATTGTGTTGGATATACCCCGAGGCCAAAACCTCCTGGAAGGCTGGAGCAATATGGAGGAGCTCCCTGCTGTGACCAGGGTGCCCACTCCATGCTCCCTCTCCAGCTCCTTCCCCACCACCTGTGTTTGACTCTCTTAATATGGCACAGCCCTGTCAGCAAGGTACACCCTCCAGACAAGAGCCTTTGCCTGTTCTGCTGGAGGCTTAGCGCTCTAGGTGTGTGTGTGTGTGGGGGGGGCGTCCTGGGACCTTCCTTCTGCCTTCCCCTTAAACCCGAGTGTTCTCGAATTCCAGCTTTTAGGGGGCATACCTTTTGAAATGAGTCCAGCATGAGGGTTCCTTGGTTCTTTTTTGTTGTTAGGTTTGATTTTTAGTACACTAGTAGCATTTAGTTTGTAATTGGTAAGGAAGGGTTTTCAGGGGTCTGAACTTTTGCTACCTCTACTCCACCATCTTGACTCTGCTTCTCTCTTTCCAACTCATTCTGATTTTCTTTGGAGGTCTTCTGAAATCATTCTGTTCATCATTTCTTATAGTATAATAGTATTCCATCAACATCATATAGCACAATTTGCTCTGCCATTGCCTAGTTGATGGATATCTTCTTCAACTTCCAATTATTTGCCAAGACATAAAGAGCAGCTATTAATTTTTTTTTACAAGTAAATCTGTTCCCAATTGTTTTTATCTCTTTGGAATGTAGACTTACTAGTGGTATTACTGGACCAAAGAGTATACATTGTTTTATAGCCCAATAGGCATAGTTCCAAATAGACATTCAGAATGATGGGATGAGTTCACAATTCCACCAGCAGTGCATTAAGTAGTGTCCCCATTTTGCCAAATCCCCTCCAACATTTATCACTTTGCTATGTAAAGATTGAAATTTAGGGGATTCTGAGGCAGGTAGAAATTAGTTTCTCTCTGCAAGGAGTATTATATTTTCATGAGGTTTATTAAAGATTCCGGATTAAAGAAAATACAGGCTAAGAAAGCACGTGACTAGGACAGAGAGAGGCCTAGACACAACCTCACCTACATTATGGAAAGAGCCACATCTGCTTGCAAGCGGAAACAGGGAAGAAAAGAGGCCCCAAAGCCTTTGCAATCAGGTTAAATACCCCATCTTGTTCTTGGCCCAGGTGAGGTTACAAAGCATTATGGGGAAGTGGAGCAAGGGCTTGTGGGGACTGAAGTCCAGAATTCAAATCCATTTTTTACAGCTATTATATTGTCCAGTCTGATAGATGTGAGATGATACCTCAGAGTTGTTTTAATTTGTATTTCTCTAATCAAGGGGGATTAAAAACATTTTTCCATATGATTATCAATAGCTTTGATTTCTGCATATGAAATTTACTTACTCGTAACCTTTCATTTCCATTGATTTTCAAAGGTTGATTTTGACAGCACATCACTATCACAGTCTTAATTGTCTTGGGGTCCTCTGGATATTGAAAAAATCTGAATCAGAAAGACTTAATAAGTATGCTAAAACTAAAAAAAATTGCATCTCTGTCCAAGGAATTATATTGTTGAAGTTATCTACCTGGGCAGGAAGTGAATTCATTGAAGCATATATTTAAAGCAAGATAGAACCATAGAACATTGTATCCAATCACTTCCTTTTAATAGGTGAAGAAGTGTGAAGTCACTTAAGATCATTTGGCAATAAGTAGTAGAGAGAATTTGAACTCAGATTTTGTGATTCTTAATCTAGTGTTCCCTTTATTACATATTATAGTCCTCTAAGCTCATAGAAACCATAAAAATAAAGTATAATTTTGATTTCTCCTTGAGGGCCTTTATCATCCTCAGGACTGAAGGACGGCATATGCCATTCTCAAGTATACGGAGTTTGTTCACACTTAATCTAGCACAGAAAGAGGGAATTTAAGTTCATTTGATTCTTCAATTTCAGAATGGCCAAAGTCACTGGAGAAAAAAGTATTGATTAAATGTTCATTTCTGAATTTATAAAATGATTTAGCTATTTTCTCACCTCAGGGTTACATTGTTAAGGGACAAGATAGTAGGGAATATAATTAGTTATACATGAGTACAGCAAATACATATCCATGTCCATTAAAGGGATGCTATCAAGAAAAGAGGATGAAGGAAGGTGGCTTTGCAGTCCCAAATCTCAAACTATACTATAAAGCAGTGGTTATCAAAACAATATGGTACTGGCTAAGAGACAGAAAGGAGGATCAGTGGTGTAGACTTGGGGTAAGTGACCTCAGCAATATAGTCAATGAGTTTGGTTTTTAAAGAAAGGGGAAAGAGTATTTCCAGGCAGGCCATCTCTATTCACCTTGAGTATCTCCATGAGAGCTATTGAGGGAAACACAATGGACCAAGGCCTTGAATTCTTAACATGAGTTTCACTTGTTGGGAATTTTATAGTGGATTCTTTATTTTTATTTTTTATGGGTTAGACTAGGTAGCCTCTTAAGTACCTTATAATTCTGGGATACTATAAAACTTCAACTATTTAATGGACCAAAATTTTAGTGACGAAGCTGTAGGTATACAAAGATTTAAACAATAACCATTCCCCTCTTAATATTATATTCTGTTAGAAAGAGGATCATTTATACATTTTGCTTCCCTACATAATGGCTGACCAATCTTAGTCTCAGTGAGAGCTCTGTAAGCCCCTTCTACAGATTTAGTTGCCCTTAAGGCTTGCAGCTAGTGTATGGAAGGGGGAGGCCTGTTTCTGACTTGCTTGGTTATATAGCTTGTGTTGGATTGCCCTCCGATTTTACCCCATGTGATAGAACTTTGCTGTCAATCTTCTAGGTTGTCTTACAGAAGAAAATTATTTCACCTCATCCTTTTCTTGGGTTCTGCTACTCCAGAATTCATTTTGACATATTCTTTTTAAAGTTGTTTAGAGGGGGATTTGGTAGAGCTCAGGTGAGAATTTTCACTACCATTTTGGTTTCACAGGATGGATATTTTTAGGATTGAGACACATGAGAAAAAAGGAGGCTGATAACCATGCTTATAAGAGGAAACTCAACATATCTGATTGAAAAGCTTTAATTCTGTGAAAATTATAGAAACTAAAATACTAAATACATTTAAGATTCATGAATCAAAAATGAAAGTCGAGAATAGGCAGAAAGTGAAGATAAATAATGAACAGAGTGTGGGAAAGAAATCCTTTCTAGAAAAAAAGTACAGAATGTTATATTTTAAAAACTAATGAACAAAAATTGAAGGGGAATAGAGGATTAGGGTTTTTAATTTGACTTTGTGGAGTGAAGAGGGAGACTTAAATAACTAGATTAAAGGAAGAAAGAAAAAATGGAACTCAAGTAAAATGATTAAATTAGGGAAAATGGTAACAAATTGGAGATAGAGTTGGTGAGGAGGAGAGAAAGAACACTAGTGGAAATAAAGTTGCCTCAAGGAGATTAAGATAAAATAACTGAAGAAACAAAGTATTGTATTCACAGAAGAAGAAAATCCTGTTTTGATTAAATATCTTTGTGGCCATATCTATTTGAAAGTCAGACGTTATACCCTGACTTATGAATATAACACCTTGATTGTAGCTTTTATTTCTTTAATGAGACAGTGTGATTTAACTTTTATTATTTTGGTTTAAAATGCCTTTCCTAAAACCAAAACCTACCAGAATAGTCAGAACTGCCTCAATAGAAAGTGAGAGGCTAAAATGATGGAAGCGTGATGCATATAAAGTATACTATACTTTTAAAAAATACTTTAATTACAATTTAGATTTTTTCATGCAGTTTTACAGAAAGGATACCAAACAGTGAATTCACCAAAATTAGTCACTTCATGACAATACAAATACTGTAAAGGTTTGAATACATATTGTTTAATCTATTTTTTCATAAAACTGTTGGGGCTGACATTTCATACAGTGCTACTATAAATGTTTATGATGCCATATTATCCCAAATATTTCCAAAAGACATTTTATGAATACTAGCTTTTTAAAAACTCTAACCTTTCATCTTAGAATTGATACTAAGGCAGAAGAGTAGTTAAGGGTAAGGCAAGAAGAGTTAAGTGAGTTATCCTGAGCCATACACCTAGGAAGAAGGCGTTGGCAGGAACTGTGCAAAGCTGTTGCTTGAAGAGATTTATAGAGGAGGTTGCGTGGATTCCACCAACTAAAGCTTAGTTCTGCTCCACATGACCCTTAGACAGCAGGATGTTTCCAAAGTCCTGCTAGGACCGCTGTCTCCCTACACAATAGAATTTTTGTGTCATTTGAAGAGTTTCTTCCAAGTATTGCTCAAAATTGAATTTATGGAATGACCTACGGTCACATTTGAACCCAGGACCTCACATCTCTAGGCCTGGCTCTCAATACACTGAGCCACACAGCTGTCCCCACTCCCCTTTTTTTGAAACCTAGCTTTTTTTAAACCAAAATGTATGAAACTCTAAGAAGGATTTCTTATTTGTTGTTCATATCACGCAACTTATAAATGAAAAGCTAAGTTATCATGGAGACATACATACATTTATACATACAGAAGCATATGTCTCACCCTGACCTTTTGTTGGCCCTCCCACTCCACAATTTGATTTGATGCTTTATTTTATAGTTGTTTGAAGGGTGATGTTGATAGTCCTGACGGATTGCCTCTAACCTGCCATCTTGGCTTTGTCCCCTTTAGGCTAGTTCTCTTTTCATAAGTTTTTTTCCCCATGACATGCCTTTCTTTTCTTATTTTTTCTCTCAAAACTATCATCTCTTTCTTTAATTCTTCCATAAATTCTTGTTGTCCTTGGGTCCAAGTAGAATTTTTCTTTGAAGTTTGTTTGTGACTATTTTCACATTGTCTTCTTCTGAGTTTATGTCTTAGTTTTCTCTGCTTTTGAATGTGTGTGTGTGTGTGTGTGTATTCGTGTTCATTTTCTTATCTCTTGACTTTGAACTTTATGTTAAAATTTGGCTTTGTTCACATGTCCCAAGATTTAGGCTCTTTTATGGTGGTATTTTCAAAGCTAGTTCTGGGAATCTGCGAGTTTTTGTTGATTCCAAGGTACTGTGGAGAGGTTTGTTCAAAATGCTTCTGGTCTGCACTCTACTTTTTGCCCAGGAAGAGCTCCTGTTCCTCTACAGTCACAAATACTAGTGCTCTCTTTGCCTTGGAAATAAGACCAGGCCCCATGGTCCCTTGTGACTGACCATCAGCATTTCTCTCTGCCCTGGAACTGTGATCCAGGCCTGGGTATAGGAAATAGAGTTGCCAATCAGCACCAGCTGTACCCTGTTCCCCTAATAAGGAGCAGAAAATCCTATTGACCTTAAAATCTAATTTGGACTGTAGAATGCAATGAGTATGATTTTGCTTACAACCTTCAGGGCAAGCCAAGAAGTAAGTTATACAGACTTTTAAAATCTTCCAAGTCTCTTCTATTCACAATCTCTCTCATGAAGGCAGAAAAATTTACTGGAAAGAACTCTTTCCCTAGGCACCAGAGTAGTGACTTTAATCCAATTTCCTACTTTCTCTCATAGGACATGTAATCGTGAGCCTTAGAAGAGATATGTTTTGAAATCTAGTTAAATCCTCTTTACATGTATGCTGGTATGCCGTTATTTGGGGAAGATTGTTAAGAATCATAGTCTCAATTTTTATGACATTTTTATTGACCTTTATGTTTTTAATGAAATAAATTTTTTTTCTTGTAACTTCATATGCTTTCGGGGTTCCAGCAATGTGGTTTTATTAACAAGTTTCCAGCCAATCTAGTGTTAGCCTTGTTTGGTTTTGAGAGACAAAAAAAAACCTAGTTAAGAATGAATGTCTCCTCCTCCTCCTCTTCCTTCTCCTCTTTCTTCGTCTTTTTCTTTCACTTCATTGAACGTCTTTTTCTTTCACCTCATTGAACACAGAAATTTTTGCAATAGATCTTTCCTTTTTGAAGTAACCAGTTTAGATACCATGAATATGTTAAAAGAAAGCTTTAGTTGTGAGTATTTGGAATGCAGGAATTTTTTGTGTCTGGATCCCCTGGTGTCATCTTTTAATTCCAAGCCTTGAAGAAAAATGGTTCCACTGGGCCCCCAAAGAAGTACGAAGAAATTGAGTTTAAGGCTATGCCTTAAAAGAAAGCTAAGGATTCTAAGAAGTAGACCATAAAGAGGGAGCACATTCTAGGAGTGGAGGAACAAACCTTGCATAGAGGTAGGAGATGGAATACCATGTGTAAGGTAAAGCAAATTTTTAAGTTTGCCTCAAATAATAATGATAATGAAAATAATAATGGCTGATTTTTTATAGAGTTTTAAGACTTAAAGAGTGCTCTACTATTTCATTTTATCTTCACAACCTGATGTTATTCCCAATTTATAGATAAACTCAAATTCGGAGTTTCCTTCCCTTGAATGGAATATGAAGTGTATTAAGAAAACTAACGTGTGGTGGTTGTATTGTGGTCGTGGTCATTGCCCATTTTACTGGAAGAGGATCGAAATTATATCACTGGTAATATTGTTTTGGCTTGTCCATAAATTGTATTTAAGTGAGGCAGAGTTGTACCAAGGCATCAGAAACCTGAAATGGTAGACCCATGCCAGAGGAACTAGAAATTGAAGCATATTGAATCAGGAGACAGTGAGATAGGCAGACCTATGTGGTGGAGGATGAATTTGACAAGGAAGAGACCTGAGGGAATGCCACGTTTAAGAGGTTATTTTAGTAGTTTTACAAGAGGCCATCAGAGCCCAAACTGAGTTGGTAGTCATGTTGATGCAAAGAGGAGGACACATTGTGGAGGTAAAAATGATAAAATTTGGCAATTGACTAGATATGATATTAATAAATTCATTCAGGGGAAGAGAGAGGGAGAAGTCAGGAAATGAGGTCCTATTTTTTAGAAGAGGAAAGATTTTTGTTTTGAGGCATGAATGCTGGGAGTTTCATTTTCTAGGAACTTTTTATTTAATAGATGTCACATTAACACCCTACACAGTATACTGTTAACACTGTGAATGCATCATTTTTATAAAATTTATAAATTTAGTTTGGCAAGTTGGTTTCAAGAAATTAATTATACATATATATCAGACAGAATTATTGTGCAAAAACCAATAAAAATTTCAATTAAACATCTAAATAATAAGTTTAATCGTAGTCTTAAGCTGCATTACCTGATTTGCATATATTTTCATTTGAAAAATATGTTCTATAAGGTGAACATTGCTCTTTTGGAACATCCAAGCTCTGTTAGTTATTTCTGCTGCATAAATGGGACATACATCATTTTATCAAACCCATTTTTGTTGAGTCTGCAGTTATTGAGGAAAAAATCTCCTTTTTCTCTTAAATTGCTTAAATTTAGATAGTGCTTTAAATATGGATGTTTTGTGCGAATTATAGATAAAGGAGGAGATAGTAGCATAAGACATCTGAGCAATAGGAGATAAGGAATAGAGAAGAGAAAATAATGGCTAATGGCCTCAATTTTTCTGTAAATTATAAGGTCAGGTTTTCAGCTGAGATACTTAAGGGTAAAGGGGACAATGAGGGATTTGAGGAGGGATAAAAAGATTTTGTAGAGGTACTCTAGAGATTGAGTTGATGAGGGAGATGTTGTAGCATTGGGTAGCAGCAGTAAGGGACCAGTCGAGTTTGCATAACATAAATTTACTGGCTGGAGTCATCATATGTGACTTTCTCCACTTTCATTGAGCAACATTCATATAGGAGAGAAGACAATGAATTGTGGTAGTGTTAAAAAATACCAAGGTTTATTATAGGGCAATGAGTGATATGATGAATTAGCTATGTGCCCAACAGAAGAAGACAGTATAACTATTTCACCAAGGGGGTCAGGATTGGAAAGAAATAAGGGAAGATCGTTTGGGAGAGAACTGAAGGGTTAAGGAATTTGAAGTCATTATATGTACAGAGGAGTGACTTAGTGATCTTTGACAACAGTTATCAGGATTTTAATTGATTGATATATATTAATTTTAAGAAACTCAGAAGAGGACAGAGTACTGAGTGCGGAGTACCTGAGAATGGCCGAGGGAATGTCAAGAAGTGTTCCATTTTCCCTATCTTAACCACTGAGCCAAGGAGAATGAGTGAAGGGGAAGCCAATAATGGAAAGGGTGCTCAGGGATGCCATGTCATCACTGTGGAACCAGCTTCCATTAATAGCCACGTGTTCTCTAGTGTATCAATTTGTGTAGCTTTCCTCAGCATTAAACAGCAAGTATTTCTGTACCCTTATCCTTTATCATAAACTGAATTATTAAATTTAAGTAGAGGATTTCACATTTTTAATCCCTAGAGGCCTTAAAAACCCTCAAGACATAGTTTGGGGGTTATCAAGTGTTTAGATCTGAGGCCTCTTTGAACTCTTCATAATTATTAAGGATCCCTCAAAGTACTTTTATTTAAATCTTTATATTTACATATATATATCATACTTTATTTGCCATATTAGAAGTTGAAAGCTATTAGTGTGATGAAAATACTTTTGACCATATTGACCCCCCCCCAAATGCTATTCATCTGAGCCTTCAGCTAGTTGTAATCTTTTTTTGGCAGAAGGTCTTATCTTGATTTGACGTGCTACTGACTGCTCAACGTGGTAGTTCCAGGTTGGGGTGGCTGTGGCAATTTCTTAAAATATGACAGTGATGACGTTTGCTGCATTGACTCTTCCTTTAACTTGAACACTTAAGAGTCCACTCTAGGGTTACTAATTGGTCTAATTTCAATATTGTTGTTTCTCGGGGAATAGAGAGGCCCATGAAGATGGAACAATTTGTCTGTGGAGCAATTAGAATACGCAACATTCATCATTTAACTTCACTGTCTTATGTGGGGAGGGGTCATGATACTTCAAAACAATTATAATAGTAACATTAAAGATCATTGTTCTCAGATCACCATAACAGATATAATAGTAATGAAAACATTTGAAAGATTGTGAGAATTACCATAATGTCATAGAGACATGATATGAACCTGTGCTGTTGGAAAAATGGCACTGATAGACTTGCTTCATGCAGAGTTGCCACACACTTTCAATGTATTAAAAAATGCATTACCTCTGAAGCTCAATAAAGCTAAACACAGTAAAACAAGGTATGCCTGTATGTTTCTCTAAAGTTTAAAGTATGTTTTAAAGCTCAGGCCTTTGATATCATTAGTATTGGGAAATTCCTATCACCAATGCAAATCAACAAGTTGTCCATAATTTACATTATTGGAGAATTGTCTTAGATACCAAGAGATTAGGTGACTTGCTAATGGTCATATAGCCTGTGTCAGATGCAGAACTTGAACCTTACTAGGACCATATTTCCAAATATACAAATTCCTTATGTTAGGGGTAACTTTATGGTTGGACTGAATATATATTTTTAGTTGGTCGCCAGGGATTTGATTTCTAAATCCCAATGAAATACTCAAGTCAGAATGAAATTTTATTGTTGTTTATATACAATAGAAGGAAGAAATTAAGAATGAGGGAGAGAGGGGGGAAAGGGAAGATAGCTACCTTGGCCTGGTCTGAATCTGGCAGGGGTTCAGAAGCCTCAGCTAAGGGGTCTCTCCAGAGGCTAGTGACTCCAGAAAGCACAAGGGAAAGGGAGTCTCAAGAGATGGACCTTTCCAGAGGCTGGTGCCTCCAGAAAAACCAAGGAAAGGGGAGTCAGCCTTATCACTCACCACATACATGATCATCTAAGAGAAGCAGTGTGAGGTCTCATGCTGGAGCTCCTCCACAGTCAAGTTCCACTGCTAAGTCCCTCTCACAGGAAGTGACGTGAAATATAAAGGCAGTTCTTTAAGTCATTTCCTGTGTCTCACATGTACCAATGATAACTTAAATTTGGCTTTTGGACACCCCAGGGGGTCAGTCAGTTATTTCTGATTTGTCACTTGCTAGCACAGACCATCCTCCCCCACACTTAATCCTTAAGTGGGGGTGTATACATTCCTGTTTGCTAACATTCTAAAGACTAAGCAGGGTGGAATAAATCTAAAATCCACACTCATGAATCATAAAGGAGTTTACTTTTAGCCTGACTTTTACCACCTTCTCAGATGTCCTTGTCTTAACAAGTTGCTGCCTGTACCTAAATAATAGACCAGATGCTCTGCACTGGGACACTTGGGGAAAATGCATATTATGAGGAAATGGGACCCTAAAAAGTTAGGTCTGGGTCAGTATGGAGAGAAGGTAGTAATACCTGTCAAGAGTAAATGACTAAGTATCAGGAGCCTTTCTTCATTATTCTTCCTTGTCACGAGATAATATTTTCAACATTGTAAAAATGCTCATTGTTTTGGACACTTGGTTCTTTTCCATTACCTCTAGAAAGCAGATTCCTAGTCAACCAGTAGCTGGCTGTGTTTTTGTTTGGGGGCATTACATGATCACTAATTACTTGTGTTTTTTATTCCCATTCATAGTTACATTTGTAAACATAAGGAAGATCCTTCCAGACTATTAATGAGAGAGCCATACAAGGTAATATACCTGTAATAATTATGTAATTTATGGTGTAGACCTTTTTACAATATGTTAAAGTAGTTCTTTGCCTTTCACTATTGTGATTTGGCTTTGATCATTTTTAAATCTGATATTGATTTAGTATTCAGAATTACCTGCAAAGTACATTTTAACTGTAAAACATGACCTTTTTAGTATCTTATAACTTCCTAAAATCGAGCCCCAAAGTTATTTAATTTCAGAGCGATTTAGCCTCATAAATTACAGTCTTCATCCTTAAATCAAAATGTATTAAATGCTGCTGTGTTGTTCGGTAGCTACATAATGGCAAGCTCAACTCAACTTTACTTAGAAGTATTCTTTGAGGATAATGACCTAGATTAATAATTAATCTCCATCATTACTTACTGAATCTGGTGCACACAGTGTCTCTTCGCCTAGTCTTGCTGGAAGCATAGTTTGCAGCAGCAGTGGCTCCTTATTACATCCTTCTTAGTCTTATCATATCTTTATATAAGTTATTCACAGGGGTTCGACAGCATGCTGGGACCTCCCTCAAGTTTTTAACAGGAGAAAGAAATCATATGGTCGTTATGCTTAGGGATTCTGACATATTTTTTTTATCATTAATTCTCCCCAGCAACCTAAGGTCATTCCTAACATTCCTAGCACCTAATAATTTGTTCTTTATTAGATTAGATCAGAGATTCTTACCATCTTTTTCTTTGCCTTGGACCCATCGTTGTGCTAGAGGCAACTCCTATTGGCTCATGAGAACTGATTGTTAAATTTTCTATGTGAATATTTATGCTTCAGAAGTCAGCAGATAAAGGGGCATCTAGATTGCTCAATGGATAGAGCACCAGGCCTGGAGATGGGAGGTCCTGGGTTCAAATATGGCCTTGGACACCTCCTAGCCTTATAACTCTGGACAGGTCACTTAAACCCAATCCCTACCATTTACTGCTCTTTAGCCTCTGAACAGATACTTTATACTGAGTCTAAGTTAAGGTTTTTTAAAAAAAATAAAGAATTCACATGCTACAAACCTAGGCTTAATTTATTGCTTTGTCAATTGCCCAGTAGAATTTAAAAAATGAAATGGAAAATATTATATCAGATTAAATGTATGTATGTGCTTGTATACCTGCACATCTGTATGTTGTTTCAGAAGACCCATTGTTAAAAACAGACACTTCTGCATGGATGCTTTTGGCTAGGTCTGGTGAAGTTTATGAAACCCTTCTCAAAGTTATGTAAACATGCAAACTACTGTGTACAAACAAGTTATATACAGGCCAAATTGGAAAAATCAATAGAGAGAAGGCACCAGAACTAAGCGGGAATGACAATGGCATCTTTTAAAAGGTAGAAGTTTAGCTGGGACTTGAAGAGGACTTGAAGAAAGCTAGAGCAGCCAAGAGGCAAAGTTGAGGAGAGAGAGCCTACTTTCCTAGAAAGGCAAGTCCAAACATTCTGGACTTCTGAAGCCATTCTATTTAGCAAAGATTTGCAGCCCAATTGAAACTGCACGATATTTCAAGAAGGTCTATGTTGGAGATCTGAGCAGGTATATGATACAGTGGCCAAATATGGGGCTATTTCTGTCAGTTTATTTGTACTTTTAGCCTGGAGCAGTAGTTTGGCTAGATAAAAAGCTGGGAAACAATTTTAACCATTTTGTCACCTCTCATTATTATGACTTGTGTTCCTCCCCTGCAACTTCTATCTTTAGCAATTAAAGGAAGATAAGTTTTTAAAGGTTGGCTTTTAAGAAGAGGCACACATAGAACTGTTGGCATTTGGGCCTGTCGGTGACATTCAGATGTATTTATCTAAACTCAGATGTTCTCTCTCTCTTTCTCACACACACACACACATTCCTGACTTAGTAAGAATATTTCAAATCAATATTAGAAGAAAATTAGTCCTAATTCTAAATGATTCTTGAAAAGAAATGCTACTGGCTTTCTTGGGAATGTTGTCTGTAATTTTTTATGTTTTAATGGCTCCCAAAATTAGCATATCTTATGGAGAGCATGAAATTTGGGGATTCAAAATCATTTGGTTCTTAAACTCATATGAAAAGGTATCATTGACTGAGAAAGAAAATAATTTTATCTTTTATTAATATTTATCTTATTTTATTTATTATACATATTTATAATATTTATTAATGTTTCCATAGCATATATATATATATATATAGTGTACCTGATTTTATTTCCCTGAAGCAATTGGAAAACTACCTTGTATTTACTTTAAACCTACTAGTTTGTGCTTTAGTCTTCTGTTCACTGATGCTGTTTTCTAGGTTCCCAAGGTTAACTGATTATGGGATCTCATATAAGGAGAAAGCTGAACTTGAGGCTGGAATTTTGTTAGCTTCCTATTTGTGTCCAGAATCCCAGAGCTAGGGCTTTTAAACCTGGTGGATTCTTTCTGACTGGCCTGAGAGTGTATCCTTTGGACTTGCCAGGCAAACAACCCTGAGACAACCCTGATTGGTGGCCATTTTAAAGAGGAGGTGGGTTAGTAATTCTCAGCTCCTCCATGTTATTTTATTATTAGGAGACAGGACTATTAATGCCAGCTGCCCCAAAGACCCAGCTACTTCTATCATTCTGAGCTAGAAAAACTTAAGGTAACTCAGTCAGATTTTCACTGGCTTTATCTGGGCACCAGATCCCCCTAAACTTTGGTTAGGTATCCCCTGAGGAGGGCCCTTGTTCAAGCTGGCTTCTGAAAACAGAAGCAAGGAGACCCTCTCACGCTAATTAATGAGCAGATGCGTTGGGGGTTAGGAGTAATTACCCTATACTATTATACCCTTCTCGAATTGCCTGTTCTTGGGAAGTCAGCTCTGAGGAAATGAATGGATTCCCAGAGAGATGTTGGTAATAAACAAGACAATCCAGTATTAGTTCTCCTCAAACTAGAGTAATTTTTTAATAACAGAAAGCATGGTAGAAATCTTTCAAAGTGTCTTCTTTGTGACCCCCTCCGTGGTTATGGGATATTATCCCATCCCAGATGGCTCTGGGGCTACTTTTGATTTAATTCTACCAACATCTCTGGAACAACCTCTATACATCCCCCAGAGCCATTAGAAGGGCAGAGTAACCAGAGAAGTCCTTCCAGGATGTTGAACCTTTTCTCAGGACTCTGAGGGGAAGTAGTTCTCGTCCAAGAGTTCATCTGGCAAGAAGAATAACTCAGTTTGAAGTTTCTTAAGGTTATCTTTGTCTCTTCTGAAACAACTTGCATGGTTTCTTGTAAGAAGGGCAATTTGTATTGACTGAGAAATTGTCGAGAAGTGAGAATACAAGTACAAAGCAGCATATATTATTTGCCAAATGAGTGGTGCGTACAATATATCCTTAAGTGGGGTATAAGGAGAAGAGAATGCTTAGCTTATGGGATGAAGGAAGGAGGAAGCAACATCAGAGCTGGCTTTTGAAAGATGGTGAAGATATTTATAGGTGTAAAAGATTGGCGGGAAGCCAGAGGACTGACCACCTACTCCCAGGAATCCTGAACATCATGTCAGTGTGTCAAAGGCTTTTTTAAATTTCATCCTCCTAAGAATGAGTACTCACCAGCCAGTGTTACAAGTGTTACAGCCAGCAAGCAAGTACAAAGTATGGGAGCAGGTAGACTCTCTCTTTTCCCAGTCCCTGTTTACTCGAGAGTTACAATCTTATTCTGGAAGCCAGCTAATTGGAAGGTGCAATTTACAAAACTAATTATCCTAATTATTCAAGCGGGTTTTAACCAATCAAAACAAGGACTATTTCAATCCCATCTATGTATATATCCTATAACCTTTTAACCAATCAAAACAAGGACTATTTCAATACTATCTGTCTGAATTGGGGCTTAGGTTGGGAGTACAAAACTTAACTTGTTTTTATTGAAAGGCTATCTGACTACACCTTAGTGATTCACTGAGAGGAGTCCACCATCTTACTGAACTTCATCTTTCTGAGGGAGGGAATATATCGCCAGGAGGACAGGGATTCCAGGTGGATGGAACAACATGAATAAAAGCCTGAAGGGAGATAAGTAGAAAGTGTATTTGTGAGTGATGAATAGAGTTTTTAGGCTGGACTGTAGTCCCTTAGTGCTAAATGTGACTGGAATGATAGATTGATCTAGATGGCGAAAGGCTTTGAATGGCAGGCTAAGTTATTCTACTTTTTAACATAGTAAATGAAGAGCAGACATTTCTTCAGTGCCTGCTATATGATGGGCATTATGCTGGTGATAAAATAGACAGAATATGTTCTCTAACTGGGAGCTTACATAGAAGTTATGTAGAATGTATTGTATTTAACATGGTTAAATATAAGTAGTTAGGAAGTAAGGATAGTAACAGTTGGTACAGGAGTGAGTTGGGGCCTCCCTGTGGTGGTTGGTATTCTTTGAGAAAGTGAGGAAGTGCAGAAGATGGACAGTGTAAAGTCATGGAGACTTTAGGTGGAATGCTTTGTGTGAGAAACAGAAGGCTAATTTAGCCAAGATGGTGGAAAGTGGAAAGGGACATAATTTGTGCCATGTGGCTGGGAAGATGATCTGGGCGGTACAAAGGGCCTAAACTTCATTCACATTTAGTTACTCTTTGATTGGTTTGGTTACAGATTCTACCCCTCCAAGCCTCCTCATTCTCTGTGGCTGCTGCTCTCATTTTCTCCCAATCCCTCTCTAGTAAGTCTTGCCAACATGTTACGAGGCCTAACTATGGCAGAAATGCTAGTGTTGCATACATGAGCTAATCAGTAATGGTTATTCATCTTCACAGAATCTCTGCAGATTTGGGGGCTCAAATTCTGGTTTAGTTCTTTGCCTGCATAGTTGATCTCCTAAATTTTGTGAGAAAATTCAGAGCTTTATAAAGTAGCAGACTACATTGCTGGGACTCTATGGGACTTCACTGGAGAATTAGTTGAGCTTAAAGTACTAAAAGCAACAGCCTCTTTTGGGGGATGAAAAGCCCAAAAGGGAAAGTTACTTGGCTTCACTTGTAGTCATTCAAAGGAGTTAGAGAAGGATATTAGGATAGTAGAGTATAATGCCTTTACCAGGGAGGCCAGGATTAACAGCCCCAGGCTAGGGCAGACTCCAAACCCCTCTCTCTGGAACAGGAACTATCCTCCAAAGCAAGATTGAAAAGTTTCAGCAAAGGAATACAACCACTGATTTTTCCAAGGAGCTCTAAGTAGGATGGCAGGAAGAGGGAGGCCACGTTCAGGCTTCATGCTGTTGTGAAGTTGGGGCATCTGGCACAGTAGAAATTATTGGCTCTGTCCCAGGACATGAGAACAATGCAGATGTTTTATTGGAAGGGAAGAGGATTCATTTTCAAAGATGTTGGAGTATTTTCTTGTTCATGACTATCAATTGTTGGGAGACACCAATTAGCTATTGAAGCTCCTAGCCTAACATAGAAAATCTGGATGTTAGGAAGGGGGTCTGAGGAGGTGCCATGGTTAACAAATAGATGAGGTTTATAGGCACATTGAAAGCCTTATGCTGGGGGGAGACTTTGCAAATTAACATGAAAGGGAAAAGACCTACCCAGACACCCGTGATGGAGGAGTTAGAGAAGGGATTGGGGAGTTTTCCTTTTCCTTTCAAGGTTTCAGTTGGTTTTTAGTAAAAGACAACTCTCCTTCTAAGTGTGACAAGAATAGAAAGTAAGTTCAGACTGGGAGCATTTTGGAAGCAACTCCAAAAGGGATGAAGAAAACAGTTTTTGGATTTCTTTTGCCATCTCTGCATTTCCTCTCTTTGTCTTCCCTAACTCTTCAGATAGATGATGAAGGGAATTAGAGGAAGGCTCAGCTTTTTCTCATTGGCAGTGACGTTTGCCAAGGCAGGAATAGCCACAGCTGGGTTGAGATTTGGTATGTGGTGTAGGAAGAGATTTTATGACTGTTAAAAATTCCCTGGAAACAAGTTAAAAATGCAAATGCTGGAAAACCTTAATGATAACCATATGAATGTTTGTCTCTTATTGACGGAATTCTCTTATTAATTTTGTCGAGAATCCATGGCCGTTTGCCTGGTAATTCTAAGTCCTACTGTAAATATTGAACTCAGTAAAAGTAGTCGATGGATAAGAACATGATTAAACCTGAATAGACAGCATTATAAACTCAGACTTCTTAATTTTTCATTTTGAAATTTTTTCATTCCTCAATAATTGAACATCTCCTAAAGTTGTCTCATCATTCTGATTCCTTTCACAGGCTTTTTTTGTCCCTCGATTCTTTCCTCTTTGTCTGTTACTTACGGGCTTCTTTGGATGGGGGTAATGACCTGTTTTGTTTGTTTTTTTTATTGAGTATAGAGCAAGAGGGCTTTAGATTTTAATTTCAGCAAACTGGTTTTCAGTTAAACATAAGTAATACCTTGAGGATGTAAGAAATGATTGCTTTCTGATAAGATAGTTCCCTATTTTACTCATGATATTTAGGGATTCTTTCTTTTCCCCCCAAAAAACATGAGGAAGGAAATGTGCCCTCCAAAGAACCCCTTAAATCCTTTGTGTCTGATTCTCTTACTAAAAATATACTTCAATCAGATTGGACCATTCAATTTGTATTTCCATTGCTAATTGACAATGGCTCCTTTATGTTGTTGGAGCCAAAAGGTTTCATTTGTTTCTGTTTGTTTATTTTTTTAAGGTCTTCAATCCATTCATTCCATTAGACTGTTCCTTAGTATTTTCAGTATTGGTGTGGCATAGAGTATAGAGTGTTGGATTTGAGTCTAGAAGATATAACCCTTGCCAACTTATACTCAATGTGTTTCCATTGGCAAGTCAGTTAAACTCTCTGACCTTTAGTTTTCTCATTTTATAATAGGGATAACAATAATCCTGGCACCTGCCTCACTGGGTTGTTTCCATTTTTCTTTTTTTTGTTTACATTTTCTGAAGATTATTTTTTTACCAAGTGTGTATAATATCAAATTTCCATATAAGTTTCCCAAAGTTGAGTTGTTTTATGAATCAAATGAGATAAAGGCTGTACAAGGATAAAACTTTTCCCATTTAAAACATGCTATAACTAGCAGTTATAATTATTATCGTCATCCTTTTTTAAATCAGCATAGAGGAGTGGAACCAGGAAAGAAATGTGTAAATGACATGATTGTGCATTTACTCCACTAGGGACTAATTTCTAGGAGTTGTAGCAGGCAGAAAAATTGCCCAAGTCAAGGAAATGGAGTGGTCACAAATCTGTTTTAATATGCACTTATTAATTAGGAGGAAATAATATGCTTTGTAAGCAGTAATAGAGTTATTTCAGGCTTCTAATTTCAGATAGGATTAATTTGGCAGACACTCTTATTTCGAACAACAAAATCCAATAAAATAGCTTCATTGGTTGGTAGTTTCTCCTGCATGATTAGCTGATAGTTACTCTTGCCAAATCTTCTTAAATTCTAAGGGGACGATTATTCTTTATGTCTCCCTGGTTCAGGTCATTATGATACTAGAGGAAACTTTTTTCATTGTATTGACTTACTTTCCATTTCTTAAAGGCAAGAAGGAATCAAGCATTTATTATGGGTTTCTGATAGGCCAGGCTCTGTGCAAACTGCTATAGATCTGCTTCATTTGATCTTTTCAACAAGCCTGCAATGTAGTTTGTATTATTATCCCCATATTACAGATGAGGAAACGGAGACAGGCAGAAGTTGTGTGACTTATCCAAGGTCACACAGTTATTAAGTATATGAAACTGGGTTTGAACTCAAGACTTCCTGATTCTGGATCCAGTGTGTCATCACTGTACCACTTAGGTATTTTGAGGATTCTCCCCCCAACATCCCTGGGCTTGGTGTTGGTGATTTTCATAGTTTCACAAGAACCTCAAGTAGAAACTGAAAAACAAAAACAAAACATCAGCTGAACAGCCATTGTGTAAGTGTTAATGAGCATAAAGACAAGAAATCACAAGTTAAATTTAAGAGGACAGGAAAAAATGCAGCTTTACCTTGGACCCTGTCTCATTTTGTTTTCATGGAGTGAAGGGTCACCCACAAAATGAAAGAAGAATGTCTGGAGGGTTCAGGAAACTAATTGCTAATACTCCTGCTGCTAGTACTACAGTGACAAATAAAACTATATGGAAATGGTAATAGGAACATATATTCCTCATCATCCCATCTGCCTTTTGGAGTGATACTGGGAACAATTATGAAGAGTCTGCAGAATTAATGATTACCTTCTCATTTAGCAAAAAATAGTCACTTTATTGGCTTATCTAATAATTCTCAGTATAAACGGATAATAATAGAGAGTGATCTGATGTTGACCTCTGTCTGAAATCCATCCCAAACATTGAGAATTATATCCTCATCATGAGCCAACTGAGAATGAGATGATAACACACATCTTTCCCAAGATCCCTATCGATTTTTTGCTTCCATTCACATCTAGTTCTTTATCAATATACTTGTTACCTTAAATTTTGTATGCAAATGTCAAACTTTGGAATGTTGTCCTGTAACTATAAGGGACTTCACAGAAGAATTAGATGAACCTATAAATGACAAAAACAGTAGATCCTTTTAGAGATATATTTAATGAAAGATCTAAAAATCAAGGTCAGGTAGAACTAAATTAACTTTCTTGTGGTATGGTATGTTATAGCTTGTTATACTTTATCTCATTTGAGTCTCATAGCAATCCTGTGAGGGACTGCTAGCTCTACTTTGTTAAAAAAAAAGTTCAGATATATGAAATAACTGGCTCATGGTTGTAAAACTCTTCTTGGTAGGATTTGAACTCAAGCCCCCTCTTCTAGGAATCAGTCTCAGGAATGGATGGAATTCATTTATTTATTTTTTAATTCAATTTTATTTTATTTACAAGTCTTCATTCTTTACAATTCTCTCTCCATTGAAAAAGTAAGTAAAGCCAAAATTTGCTACAACCATGCATAGCCATTGGCTGTATTAAAATATGTATGTACTTAAATACAATGTACATATATAATATAGAATTTTTAATAGCAAAATGTATAGCATAAACATATGAATATATTTCTTTTTGTACCATTAATAATCTTCTTCCCTTTAATTAATAGAATGGTTTTCATGTCAAAAAAGTAAGCTTTCCCTCCTAGTGCTTTCCTTTTTTTCCATTTGAATTAATTTATTTAGTCAATTTAGAACATTATTCCTTGGTTACAATAATCACATTATTTCCCTCCCTCCCCTCCACCTACCTTTCCCGCAGCCCATGCACAATTTCATTGGGTATTGCTTGTGTCCTTGATCAGAACCTGTTTCCACTCCTAGTGCTTTCCTAAGCAGTGGCTTTGATGACTTTCTGGATTACTTTTCCAATGTACTCTTTTATTAAAGGCAAATTTGACCTTTCATATGATATGCTACTTCCAAAAGAAAAAGAGAAGCACTGTCTATTTGAAGATGTGTCATAATTTTGATTAATGTCACACAATCCAGAACTTGCTTCTCTCTGAATGGTAGTCCGATAAGGACCTTCTAGGGCTTTGTGTGTGTTTGTGTATTTGTTTTGTTCATTCATTTTAGTCAATCACCTTTCTGTCTGGAGGTAGGTAGCATGCCCTATCACGAGTCCTCTGGAATTTCATTTGGTCATTGTATTGACTAGAGTTTTTAAGTCTTTCCAAATTGTGTGATCGTACAGTATCCTTATCCTCTGTCTTAGAAGTGATACTAAGTATCAGTTCCAAGGCAGAACAAGTGGCAAGGACTGGATAAATGGTTAAGTGACTTACTCAGGGTCACACAGATAGGAAATATCTGAGGCCATATTTGAACCAGATTTGAACTCTTGTCTTCAGGTCTAGCTCTATCCACCGAGTCATCAATATGTCTCCTCAACAGAATTATTTCGATTGTGTAAATTGTTCTCCTGGTTCTGTCAACTTTACATTCCATCAGTACATACAAGTCTTCCAATTTTTTTCTTAAAACTATCTCTTTCCTCATTTCTCCCAGGACAAAGTATTCTGTTACATTAATATGCCATAATTTGTTCAGACTTTCCCCAACTGAGGAGCCCCCCCCCCCTTTACCCCCAAGGGCTGCCATCACAAAAAGAGCTATTTTAAATGCTTTTGTTCCTATCTGGACTTTTCCTCTTTATTTGAGTCCTTTGAGGAGTAGATATAGAAGCTGTAGGATCAACTGAAGCCAAAACAGCAACCCAACAAAAGGAAAATAAAAACCGCTTTCCACTGTGCGCTCATGTAATGTACATTGTCCTTGATCACCAGTTGAAAAGCATTTCATCCAACAGATGCAGGTTGCCCATTAAGGGGGAATCAATTAGTAAAGGCTTGAAACATTTGGAAATAATGAGACTTAAAATCATTTGCCCAAGTGACCTTTATCTGGACATGTTCTAAGGAGAAAAAAGTTCTGGATTTTGTTCCATTGTTCCAAATTGGGACAGATTTTCAAAGTGATCCTGCTTCGGTTTTCTTTTGGAAGTGGACATCACAGCAAAGGTAAAACTTGCCTTTAGTATAGGAGTTTGTTGAGTTGCCTTTAGAATAGGAGGTTGTTTCAGTGTATAATTATCAGTGCTTAGGAAAGCACCAGGAGGGAAGGCTTTGTTTTTTGACAGCAAAACCATTCTTTTAATTAGAGGAAGATTATTAAGGATATAAATGGGAATTTTCTTTCCCTTAATAGCCATGTGGCGGTGGGGACTTGAATCGGAGAGAGCGTATGAGTGTCTAATGGCATTACTGTCTGCTTATCAGATATTATTAATGTTATTTCTTGTAAAAATTCCTTTAATATATCCTAGCAGCAAACAGCATAGATAAGACTTTAGACTTTTCAAGTACAAATCTTCACAGTGAGATTTGGTGCTATCTTGCAAAAGCCTTAGTCCAGAAACTCTTCAGAACAATTTAATCCCAAAGAGGAGGTGATGAGCTGCATTTGGGGAGCACTTAAGTCATCCTCACCCAGGTGCTTAAAATTCTCCCTTCAAGGATATTTCTGTTCTCATGTCAGCAAAATGCTAAAGCTCTGGCATAGGGTACAAGAAATCTGACTTTTGATTTTAAAAGAACTCAAGTCAAATTCTGCCTCGGATACAAACTGGCTTTTTGATTCCTGGGAAGTCATTTAACCTCATAGGTGAGATTTAAGACTGGTTGGTGCCTCAGAGACCAACTAGTCTATCCTCCTCCATTTTATAGGGGAGGAACTGAGGCCCAGAGAGGTTAAATGTTTTGACCAGCTTCATATAGGTTCTGAGTGGTGAAACTGGGCTTTGAGCCCAGGTCCTCTGATTACAAATTCAGCACACTTTCCACTGTACCACTAACACATACTTGGCAGGTGACTAAGTGCATTGGGAAGGAACGTTCCTCACTCGTAATTTCCTGTACCAATGAAATCACAGGTCTGGTTCCCTCTGCACTCTCTTCCCTTAAAAAATAGTTATCGTACAGCATCAAATTGGAAGTGTGCTATAATGTAATTTACATTTTCAGTATGCGTGTCTCTCCTTTTTTCTAGGAAAGATAATGGTTTTTTCAGTTGAGGGGTACATTTTCTTAGAGCTATTTTAGCAACGCTTAGAGCTTATATGATGACATTGATTAAATAGTAAGGTTTCTGTATGTTTTGATTGGCACATACAATTGTGGCTCATGGCATCTTCCAAAGGAAAATTATATATAGAGAGGGGAAAAAAAGATCTTACTAATATAACAGGTGTGTGCATTTTTCCCCCATAGTACGCCTCTTCTAGGGCCAAGCCCAATAGCTGTGCATTGCCAAGTATACACTTCTAAGTGTTTTGTCTCATCCTACGTCAGCAGTGTTCACTGGTTCATAAGGGAACACAATTCTTAATGATGACAGCTTCAAAGTGTGTAATTTATTCTCCGAGAAAACCATGCAGAAAATGGAGGACTTGCAGAAAATGGAGGACAATGTCTTAGTTGCTGAAATCAGGACAGTAAGTCAGTGAGGTAATGGAAGTTGGTAGGCCAGTTGAGTATTAGATCACACTTTCTGGCACATTCTAGAAAGCCAGGAACTTTCAGACAGGAAGTTCCCACCCACCCTTCCAGAAGAGTTCAGAAGGCAGGAGACACTCAAGGAGGGATGATGTGCAGGTAAGGTAGGAAGTCATTTTTTGGGGAGAATATCAACGTAGTGTTTCAGCAATCTATTTTCAAATAGCCATAAATGAATATACATACAATACACATATGTAAATACATACCTACACATTACCTCACATATACAAATCTTTGATTTGAAAACCAGACATGGAGGAAACAGAATTATGGATCATTAGTTTTGAAGTAACTGATGTTAAGTGACGAACCAGGAAAATACAATATCCTAGATTAATATCTTGAAGCCTTTGTTAATCGTATATTTTCAATGTTGCTATGGAAGAGTCCTAATCCCCACTACGTTACTCTTTAGTTTTTAGTAGAAACTACATAAACTATTTAAATAATATTCCAAAAAAATACCTGTAACGATAAGATATATTTTGAGAATGCTTTAAGATATTAGGTTGCTTCTTTTAAAAAATTTGCATTTTTGTAAAGCAAGAAACTGGAAGGGGGGGGTAGCATAATGATTTGCCCTTGGTAATTGTGTTAGTACATACTGGAACCTTCCGGAAAGTCTCAGGCTCTGAGGAGGGAGCACAAATTGAATGGAGTCCCCTACTGGCTGTCCTTTATATACTTTCATTGCTTTTAAAATTAAAGCCTGCTCAAGTCAGGGAAGGGGTTAATAAGTGAATGTTGTATTTTTTGGTAACAGAGTAAGTAGATCTCTTTCAAACTTTTTTTTTGTTGAGGAAAACTTCTTTATTTTTGAAGGATTTAAGTTCCCTGTTTTTTTCCATAATTAAAAAAAATGGTCTGGTTTCCTAGTGCTTGGCTTTTAGTAGCAGAAGCCTGCTATAGTGATCACCATTCATAGTACCTTGGCCGGCTGCCTCTAAAAAAAACCCAGAAATAACAGCAATATGTAAGCATACTTTCTTCCCCAAGGGAAAATCAACTGGCAGGATTTAGTCATATCTCTCAGTTGACTCTAGCTATGAACCATCAAGTCATACATGGAGTAAAACTCCAAATGAAACAAAATTCAAACTACTTAAATTTGAATTAAAAATATAATTCTAAAACAAAAAAATGCTAACAGCAATAATAATAAATTTGCTTTGCATGTGAATATCTTTAAGATCTCTTACCCTGCTTAATTTTTAATATGGTTGTAGTCACTGTGTATGCTATTGCTATTATACTGACTCTGCCTGGCATTATTTTTATAGCTTTTGCCATGTTTCTCTAGATTGTTCATATTTCTCTTTTTAAACAGTTCCATAATATTCCGTTACTTGAACATACCACAACTGATTCAGACACTCTCTCCTTGTTGGATGTATAGATCACTTCCAGCATGGCCATGGACGTCTGTTCATATTAGAGGGCAGAGGCACACAGCAGGACGTGATAGGAGATTTAATCAAAGGTGGGTCTTTTTTGCTCTTTTGTTCTATTTGCATTACACTTATCTATACAGGAGAGCTGGAAAAGGAGCAAAATTTTATGTTTTAGAGCTTAGTTTCTACTGGTAATGCAACAGAGACATTTTTCTTTGTAAATTCTGGATAGCAGAACTTGATTGCTTACATTCACTGTAAATATTTTTCTCTATCTCTTTTGGTCTTAGAAAATTCAGATGTATGTGATTGAGACAAGAGGGGCTACCATTTATTCTTTTCTTTGTTGATCTCAAGATGATCTAGCTTTTAACTTAACTGCTACCATGGAAAAAGCAATCACAGTACTCATCTGAACCCAGCTTTCTTGTCTTTTCTAACAGTTATAAGAATGACTGTTTTCCTTCCAATAATGACATGAGACAATCTGTACATTTTAAAGTATAATCAAATCTATGGATTTTTCTCTCTAATAATTCTTTCAGTTTTCAGAAGATACTTTCTGAGATTGACTATTCCTTTTTCTATTTTAAAATGGTTTATAAAATATTCACATCACTGATACAATTAGAGTTTATTATGGTACATAGTATGAGGTGTAGCTTCTCTATTCTTCTTTTTTGTACTTTCATCTCATTCTCCCCCACCCTTTACTTATTTTAATCTTCTGATATAATCCTCTTTTTTCTCTTCCTTCCTTCCCCTTTTAGTCCCATCTTTCCTCTTTTTCTCTTCTTTCTTCCATCCTTTGTCCTTTTTCCTTTTAAAAAATGTTCTCTCTCTGTCTAAACCTTCCTTTTTTTCTAGAGAATTCCTGTTGTGGAGCCTCTTTAAACTCTTACAGCTTAGGAAAAGTTGTGTTATTTTTCATCTTAGAGAGTTGACTGGTTCACCAAGAAATTAGTTCAGTATAGACTTGAACCTCAGTTTTGTTAAGGTCAGTCTAGCCACCTTCTCTGCAAAGCTCTATAATCCAGGGTCAGAGAACCCAGGTTCAAATTCAGGTTTTGGGTTGAACATTTAGTATTTTTGTTACCTTAGTCGTGTCATTTCACTTCCCTTGGCCACATTTTGATTAAATGTGGGCATTGAACTATGTGGCTTATGACACTCCTTCCAGCTTTCAAACTATGATCATTGAGAGCCTCTGAAATAAATACAATCATGTTAGAGGAGTATTCCTTTCCTCTTCAATCACTTTATTCTTATAAATGATAAAATTGCAAGAAATTTTCCTAGGAATTCCCACTGAGGCTTACTTCTGATTGAAGCAACAGGAAGACAGTTCCTGTTGTGATGATAGATTTTAGGGGGTACTTTCTGACCTTCTTTTCAGTATAGGGCAGCTTTCTCAAATAAGAGGTTTCAGAGAGTTCTAGAGGATTTATTTATGAAATCACATTAAATGCCTGCTTGAGAAATGATTTGTAAAAGGGTGCCCAGGAAGATACAAAGCCAAGTGCCATAGTCCTATTCTTTAGACATATAAGAGAGCTGCCCACAAATCAGTAGCATCACCCCCCCCCCATTTTCTAATTTGATTTTTCTGATTTCAGAGAATCATTAAATATCAAAGTTGAAAATTATATTCACATACAAATATCTTGTCCGAAGCCCCCCACTCCATTTTGGGATATTCTCATTTGTTTGCAATCTTCCTGTTTATTTGAGCCTAAATTGGCCTGAGAACTTTTTCCTAGTGGCTCTAGGTCTGCTCTCTGGAGCCAAAGGGAAAAAGTATAATCTCCTTTCCATGTATTATAAGCCTTCAGACATTAGAAGGCTGTTCTTTCCTTCCCCTAACAACAACACGTTGCTCTTTTCTGGCCTAAACTTTCTCGCTTTTCTTAGGTAGTCACCAGAGAGTATATATATTCCCTGGGTTCTTACTAGTCCTAGGGACCCTACGCAGAATGTGCTCCCAATATCCTTTTTTCAAATGGGATCCTTTTCATTTGCTACGATAATTGCCATTGTCGGTTATCAGATCAGGGACATCAGGATTCGGGTGTCTCTTATACTTGCTGCTAAGAATCAATTAATATAGCTTATGTCATCTAAGGATTTGCTGTTGTTTAAGTGTCACTTTGCTTTGCTGACTTTTATTGGGATTGCAGACCTCTAGGAGCTGTAGGTAGACAGCTTCTCACATGGACTTATGTCTACACATCTCTCCTACATTATACTTGTAAAGTGTTTTTTCAACCCAAGTAAAATGGCTTTTTTTTCTGTAATTCATTAAATATCATCTCCAGCTGGTGGAAGTATTCCTGGAAACTGATTATGTCATTTAGTATGTCAGGGTCATAGATTTAGATATAGCGGATCAGTCCAACCCTCTCATTTTACATATTTTACAGATGTAAAAGCTCAAGCCCAGAGAGGTGAAGTCATTTTTTTCCACCCCGAGTGTACATAGATGACCTCCCTCCTTTTGTGCCTCAGATTCTGTTGATCACCAGTGATGAATCCCCTTTCCTCCTCCTTCTTGAAGTCGATCCCCCACGTGGCTTGACCATCTGTAAAGTGCCTGTGTTAGCATCACTGGAGCGGCTCATAGGTAAGTTTTTCAGACAGATGCTCAAACTGAGTGTCTGCTGAGTGTAAAACTTACTATATAAAAACTATAAGTGTAAGATGTATCGGTTCATAGGTATAGGTACTATTTCTTTCATTTTATTAGTGTACAGAATTTCCAGTGAGGAAACTTTCTCTATCACTGCAGAATGGCTTCCTTTCTGCTATTCATGGGGTTGTAGTTGCTTGTGTCATTGAGAGGTCTAGGGTCACATAGCCTGTATGTGTCTGAGGCAGGTCTTGAAAACAAGGCTTCTTGACTCCAGAATTCATCAGATATGTTCCAGGCATCTCATTTTATTAAACTGGTGTTCTGCAAAGTGACAGCATTGGCTTGATCTCAAGAGGTATGGGAGCAGCCAGAATATGGGAAAATTGGTTACATTCTCCTTTCCTTGTAGTCAGAAGTTGTGGGATTGGTTTCCAGCATAATCACAGCTACCCTGATCCTCCTATTCTCCTTAACTTCTCTACCCTTTCCTTAAGAGAGATAAGTGAACTCAACTGAGCCCGGTCATCCTCAGAAGAATTCTTATTTTTTCCTCCCAGAGAGCAGGCACCTGGTTCACACGTATTCCAAATGATTGTGAGTTTTTTTGGTTAAAGCACCTTGTCTCTGTAATCAGGAGGCCAGTATAATTTGGGTAATATCTACTGTGTGCAAAAGATGTATAAAAATATCAAACTTGAAGGAACTTGGAATAGATACTAGAACACAATAAAAGTTTAAATACTTCTATCCCAAGTTTTATACTGGTAGGAACATCCCATCCCTCAGTGTTTACTTCTTCCTAGGTGTTGTAGGGGAAAATGTTCCAGTAAAAAAGTTCCCGCAAAGGCATTAATTATTACTATATTTATCCTTCCCTTAGATGTTTGCTCTCCCCCCCCCCCCATTTACTGGGTAGCTAGGTGATGCAGTGGATAGAGTGTCTGGCTTGAAGTCATGAAGATTCGTCTTCATGATTTCAAATCTTGCCTCATATGCTTACTAGCTGTGTGATCCTGAGCAAGTTACTTTAGCCTTATTTGCCTCAATTTCTTATCTGTACAATTAGACTAAAGAAGTAAATGGGAAACTACTACAAATTTTTTTTACAAAATTATAAGGGGCACGTAGGTTGTTCTGTGGAATAGAATGCCAGTCCTCATATTGGGAGGTCTGGGTTCAAATTTGTGGCAATCCCAATTGTCTAGCTCTTACCTTCTGCTTTGGAACCAATAATTAGCATGGATTCTAATACTTAGTATTAGTTTTTTAAAAGATGCTTAGCTTTTGAACCTAAATATTAAGTCTTCAGTTGTATAATTTCAGGCATATTAATAAACTTAGAGGAATGAGATTTTAAGGGAGTGGGGCAGACTTGACATTGTGCTCCAATTTGTACCACATACTGCCTGCCACACACGCACAAACTCAAAGAGCTTGGCATTGTGTCATCTAGACTCATGTTGCAGAACCTATGACACATGTGTCGGAGGTGGCTAGTCCCTTTCTCCTCTCCACATGTGCCCGAGTACATTTCTCTCATCACCCGCCCCTCTGCCCATCAACCCAGTTGGAGCGCTTCCTCACTCCCCTGTCTTGGGTAATTTGAGGTGCTCATATGCGGCATGAGGGTTGCACTTTGGGTACTTGGTCTCTAAAAGGTTCACCAGCACTGATCTATATCATATATAGAGGAGACAGGTGCCCAGAGAAGCTAATTATCTTTCCCAAGGACACATAAGTAGTACTAGAGCTGAGAAGCAAAGCCTGGTGTTTTGATGAAAGAAATACTCTTTCTACTCTTCCACACTATACTACATTCTTCCACTATAATATAATATTATAATTTAAACTGGATATTTGTAAAGCCCTTGAGATGTAGTTGGTGTTTAATAAATGCTTGTTTCCACCTTCTCCTCCTCCCTTCCTTCATCCTTTCTTTTTACTTTAGAGCCAACACAAATCCAATCATAACTTTCCTATGAAAACCCTTGTGAACAGGTTTGTCCTCCCTGACTCTTCTCTTTTCCCTTACTAGCTCCTCATAGCTCAGGAGTTTTAGTCTTCTTCTATCATTACATACACTGTTTATCTTCTTTTGAATGAGCTCCACTTTATCATTGCCATTCTTAAACTTCACTACTATTTAACTCTTAAATGCCTCAATTTTCCTCATTCATAAAATGGTCATGTTAATAATACCTAGTCACTTCTCTATAGGCTTAATGTAGTGATAAAATCAGGTAATGGTGAAAGTCCTTTGGAAAAGATCAGATTTCTGGAAAGATACAGGATGTTGCTATAATTTTTACCATCATCATCATCATCTTCATTAATCAAAGAAAATAAAGAGGTTAGGAAGATCCTTTAGACTGACTGGACTTGTTCAGCCTAGAGAAGACTTATGTGGGGAGTAGGAGGTTGCATGTGATAATTTTCTTCAAGTATTTGAAGCTTTGTCAAATGAAAAGGGAAGGAAATAATGAAAGAAGCAAGCACTTTTTAAGTCCATACTTTGTGTAAAGATTAGACACATTCTGTTTGCCTCCAGAGAGCAGAGCTAGGAGCTGCAAAGATATAGTTTCCTAATAATGGCTTTTAAGGAAAAGAACAGGCTACCTTGGGAGGTGGTGGATTAAGTCTCCGTGGTGGTCATTAAGTGGAGGCTGGATAATCAGTCATTGGGTAAATTATAGTGTGGATTCATTTTATATTGTTAAAGTCCTTGCCAATTCGCAAATGCTATGACTCTCTGCCTTCACAATATCCATATTATATAGTCTCTAGAGAGACTTATTCAACTGTCAATAGATATGCTTTTTGGCCAATGGCTAGATAAACCCAACTAAATGATGAGAAATCTTAAAAACAATTTAAAAATCAATTGAAGTAGCAACATTTTTGCGAAAGTAAAATTACATCTGATTATTCTTCTATTGAATGAACATTATATCTTTGTAAAGTGTACTGACTTTTGTGCCTTAAGATAATTAAAAACAACAATGACAAAAATATAGCCCCAATACTATTAAGTGTTATGTCTTAATGACAAGATAGATGAATTCTGAGTCCTGTTGTGGGTTCAAGCCCACCCTCTAGCATATTGGCTGTGTGACCATGTAGAACTGCAAGTGCCTTTGACCACTGTCAAATACACACTTGCAGAGTACTTGGAATTCTTCATGGGTAGACAAGAATGTCCTTGTGGATAGTACCCTAATAGCAATAAATAACAGATCCATACCAAAACCCCCCAAATGGCTAAGCCATTGGTGCTTTCTGAACTCAACAATATGCCCGAATTTAGAACTACCTATTCTTAAATCTATTATCTTTGGAGTATTGTAATATTTTTCTATTTTGATTATTATTTTCACTTCTGATCTCTACTTTTTTCTTATGTACATAATATAAATAATTATGTTTAATAACAGTAAAACATAGATTACAGTATATACCACACCAGGGGGTATTTTCTACATAAGAACCTCACTAAAATATTGGTCAACACAAGGCCAAGTTAAAATTAATCAACTGACATTGGTAGCTTCACTGCCAGAAATACTTTGTTGTGTGAGAGTACTTTCCTTATAAGAAATTCAAGGATACTGGCCTAGAGAAGCTCCAGTGTATTTAAAGATTACTTCTTTCATTTATGAAGTGAGGCAGTGTGTCTAAAAGAATTTCCTTTGTAACTATGTGAATTTGTGAAGTCAAGAGATTCCAAATTCTCTTCTTGGCTCTTCCTTTTACTCTGATCCTAATCTTTACCTCTTTTTCCTTTTTTTCCTCTCTTGTAAAATGAAAGGTTATAGATTACATGCTATCTAATGTCCTTTTTAGTTCTAAAGTCTTTGATTTTGTTATATCTCATCCTGCTCTCTGTTGTAGATTCTTCTTTTTTACGTCTCCTCAATAGGAACAACTCTAAGGATCTATACTTGATTGATTTTGCATATGCCTATATGAGAAAATGAGGAAACTGAAACCTAGGCAGGGGAAAGGGCTTGTCCACAGTCACACAGTGTGTTACTGGCAGGGTCAGGGCTAATACTAAGGTCCTCTGAATTCCTGGCCAGAGCTTTTTCCAGTGTATAAGTTCCTTATTGTTTATTTTAGCTTTCTTCCAGAGGAGAAAATCTGAGCAAGGCATGCATGTGGTTTGTTGTATGTACCAGCTAGTGGTTTAAATGCAAACAGGCCATGGCGTTGATTTGTATTCATAATGGCTCTAAACAGATATTATCAGAGGGGTTCATATGTAAGACCATTTTGAACAGGAACTTGAGCTATTGAAAGACACGATTTTTAGATTGTCAAAGATGCTTTTTGTGAGATGTAATTGTTTATAAACTTTTTTCTTTTTACTTATTTGTACTTATTTCATTAAATATTTCCCAATTGCATGTAATAAAATTTTGACACTCATTTTTTGAGTTCAAAAATTTCTCTCTCTATCTTGCCCGAACCCCTCTTTAAGAAGGCAAACAATTTGATATCTATCATGTATGTAACATCATGCAAAACATCTCTACTGGTTGTATTGCCAAAGAAAACACAAACAAATTAAAATATTAAAGGTAAAGAAAGTGAAAAAAGTATGCTTCTCTTCATTCAGAGTTCACTAGTTCTCTCTGGAATTGAATTTTATTTTATTTTATCATGATTCCTTTAGAGTTGTTTTGGATCGTCATGTTAATAAAAGTACCCAAGTCTTTCTCACTTCATTATCTTTATGATATTGTTACTATGTACAATGTTCTCCTATTTCTGGTCTCTTCACTTTGCTTGTGTTCATGTAAATCTTCCTATATTTTTCTGAAACTATCCTGTTTTTCATTTCTTTTTAATATTTTTTTAGTTATGTGTAGAAAAAATATTAGTCAATTGTTTTCTGACATTTTAGGATTTACATTTTCTCCCTCCCTCCTTGTCCCCCACTCAAGTGGTAAATTGTGTAATATAAATAATACCAGTACTTTCATGTACTACATATTTCCATATTGCTCATGTTGTAATAGAAAACATATATTACATATAGAGTAAAAATCCCATGAAGGAATTAAATTGCAAGATGACATACTTTGATCTGGACTCAGATTCCAACATTTGGATAGCATTTTCACCATGAATTCCTTATGGTTATCTTGGAAACTTGCTTTGCTACTAATAGTTTAGTCATTCACATTTGATTATTGTATAATATTTATGTTACTGCATACATTATTTTCCTGGTTCTGTTCACTTCACTTTGCATCGGTTCATTTACGTTCTTTGTAGGCTTTTCTGAATTCATCCTGTTGATTTCTTATGACACAAAAGTATTCCCTTACAGCCATATGTCACAACTTGTTCATCCATTCCCCAAGTGATGGACAGCCCCTCTGATTCCAATTCTTTGTCACTACCAAAAAGCTGATAAAAATACTTTGGTGCAGGTAAGTCCTTTTCCTTTATCTCTGATCTCTTTTGGGATACAGATCCAGTGGGAGTGTTGCTGGGTTAAAGGGTATACATAATTTTATAGCCCTTTCAGTCTGGTTCCTTATTGTTCTCCAGAATGGCTGTATCAGCTGACAGTTCCACCAACAGTGAACTAGTGTTCCAGTTTTCCCACAGTCCCTCCAACATTTATTATTTTTTTCTTTTTTGTCATGTTAGTTTTATAGATGTGAAGGGGTATCTCCAAGATGGTATAATTTGCATGTCTCTAATCAGTAATGATTTACAGTATTTTTTCATGTGATTGAATACTTTTGATTCCTTCTTATGAAAAATGCCTGTTCACAACCCTTGACTATTTATCAACTGGTAAATGACTCTTATTTTTATAAATTTAGATATGTTCCCTATATATTTGAGAAATGAGGCTTTTATCAGACAAATTTGCTGTAAATTTTCCCCAGTTTCCTATTTTCCTTCTAATTTTGGAGGCTTTAAATTTTGTTTGTGCAAAACCTCTTAATTTTATGAAATTGAAATGATCTTTTTTATTTCTCATAATTTTCCCTATCTTTTATTTGCTCGTAAACCTTCCCGTTATTCATAGATCCGACAAGTACATTTTTCCATGAGCTTCTGGTTGTACCACCTTTTACATCTAGATAATGTATTGATTTTTACTGTATCCTGGCATACAGTGTGATATTTTTCATCTGTGCCTAGTTTCTGCCAAACCTGTTTTCCAGTTTTTCAAGCAACTTTTTTCAAATAGTGAGTTCTTACTCTAAAACCTTGGATCTTTTGGTTTATCAAACACTAGACTATGCTGAATGTCTCCTACTATATATTTATGTAGCTTTGAGAAGAGTAAGTATAGATTTCCTAGTTATATATTTTGACTTTCTATTTCCTCCTATAATTCATGTAACTTTTCCTTTAAGAATTTGGATGCCATTTCATAATTTATGTTTAGTTGTTATTACTTCATTGTCAATGGTTCCTTTTAGCAAGATGTAGTGTCCCTGCTCATCCCTTTTAATTAAGTCTCTATTTACTTTTGCTTTGTCAGAGATCATAATTGCTATCCCTGCCTTTTCTTTTCTTTTTTTTTAAACCCTTACCCTCTCTCTTTGTATCAATTCTAATACGGAAGAGTAGAAAACACTTGATTTTGAGGTTCAGTGACTTGCCCAAGGTCACACAGCTAGGAAGTATCTGAGATCAAATTTGAACCTGGGTCCTCCTGACTCTTCATCCTTGACCCATTATGCATTGTACTACCTAACTGCACATTATCCCTGCCTTTTCAAATTTAATTGAAGCAGAATAGATTGTGCTTCATCACCCTGTTTTCAACTGTGTTTCTTATAAGCAACTTATTGTTGGATTCTGATTTCTAATCCATTCTACTCTTCACTTCTGTTTTCTGTGTGAGTTCATCCAACCCAATTATATCCCAAATTTGATTTGAGATGTTATTTTAAAGTTGTATGGCAGGAAATATTGTGAGGGATCATATCAGCACATTCTCTACTCCACCATTTTGGCGCTGCCTAAACTTCTTATTGTTAGGTGATAATCAGTAGTCTGAAGCACAAATGCAAGCTGCCTGCCTTTTAACTTAATTCTTGCTATGACTGACAAAACTTATATATAAATATTTCCAGTCTTTAAGTCTCTGATGTTTTGCTTGGCAATTTAAAAATTAGTGTTATTTTTAGGTGTCTTAAATTATATAATTGTGAAAGCTATCCAAAAATGATTTCCACAAACATTCCAAAGTACCTGGATTCTGGAAATTCAATATTTCGGTTATTTATATTATGGTCTGGTTGCCTAGTCTTCACATTTGTAAAATAGTTTCATAAAAAATTGGATTAGATGTGGTAATCAGAAAAAAATAACCATCTTGCCACAAGGCCAACTTGAACTATATGTATACATATATATGTATATATATATGTATATATATTTTTTTATGTAGTGAAGCAGCACAATCTCATACCAATGTATGCTATTTGGTGAGATCTACACTGCTCTAAACAGAAATAAGGCAGAAGAGAGCTTTTGGTTTTCCCTTCTAGTTTTGCTA
>NC_077235.1:39453401-39460901 GCF_027887165.1 Monodelphis domestica | reverse complement strand
TCTCTATCTGTCTCTGTATCTCTCCCTCTCTCTCTGTCTCTCTCCTCTCTCTGTCTCTCCGTCTCTCTGTATCTGTGTCTTGCTCTCTCCCTGCTTGCCTCCCTCTGTCTCTTTCTCTGTCTCTGTATCTCTCCCTCTCTCTCTGTCTCTCTCCCTCTCTGTCTGTCTCCCTCCCTCCCTGTCTGTCTGTCTGTCTGTCTGTATCCCTCCCTCTCTTTCGGTCTGTCTGTCTATCTCTCCCCCTCTCTGTCTGTCTGTCTGTCTCCCTCCCTCTCTGTCTGTCTGCCTCCCTCTCTGTCTGTCTGTCTGTCTGTCTTTCCCCCTCTCTGTCTGTATGTCTGTCTCCCTCCCTCTCTGTCTATCTCTCTCCCTCTCTGTCTGTCTTTCTCTCTCCTCTCTCTGCTCTCTGTCTCTATCACTCTGTCCCTCCCTCTCTCCCTCCCTCAATCCCTCCGTCTCTCCCTCTCCCTCTCTGTCTCTGTGTCTATCCCACTCTGTCAGTCTGTTGTCTGTCTCTCTCCTCTCTCTTTCTCTGTCTCTGTCTCTCTCCCTCTTTGTCTGTCTGTCTGTCTCTCTCCCTTTCTCACTGTCCCTCTGTCTCTCTCCTCTCTCTGTCTCTCTCCTCTTTCTCTCTTTCTCTGTCTCCCTCTCTCTCTGTATCTGTCTCTCTGCCTCTATGTCTGTCTGTCTGTCTGTCTGTCTGTCTCTCTCCCTCTCTGTCTGTCTGTCTCCCTCCCTCTCTGTCTGTCTGTCTGTCTGTCTATCTCCTCTCTCTGTCTCTCTGTCTCGGTTTCTCTGTCTCTTAACCTCCTTCCCTCCTTCTCTCTCTCCCTCTCTCTGTCTCTCTCCCTCTATCTGTCTGTCTCTCTCTCCTCTCCCTGTCTCTCTGTCTCTGTCTCTCTATCTCACTGGCTCTATCTCCCTACCTACTCCCTCCCTCGCTCCCTCTTTCTCTCGCTGTCTCTGTCTTTCTCCCTCTCTGTCTGTCTGTCTGTCTCTCCCTCCCTCTCTGTCTGTCTGTCTGTCTCCTCTCTCTGTCTCTCTCTCTCTGTCCCTCTATCTCTCTTTCTCCCTTCTTCTCTCCCCCTCCCTCTCCCTTTCTCTTTCTCTGTCTCTGAATCTCTCCCTCTGTCTGTCTGTCTGTCTGTCTGTCTCTCCCTCCCTCTCTGTCTGTCTGTCTGTCTCCTCTCTCTGTCTCTCTCTCTGTGTCTCTCTGTCCCTCTATCTCTCTTTCTCCCTCCTTCTCTCCCCCTCCCTCTCCCTCTCTCTTTCTCTGTCTCTGAATCTCTCCCTCTGTCTCTCGGTATGTCTCTCTCATCTCTCTGTCTCTGTCTCTGTCTTTATGTCTTTCTGTCTCTATACATTCCTTCCTCCCTCTATATCTCCCTCTCTCTTTCTCTGTCTCTGTCTCTCTCCGTCTCTGTCTGTCTGTTTCTCTCCCTTTCTCTCTGTCACTGTCTCTCTCCTCTCTCTGTCTCTCTGCCTCTGCCTCTCTTTATCAGTCTCCCTCTCTCATCTCTCTGTCTCTGTCTCTCTCTCTCCCACCCTCTCTGTCTGTCTGTCTCTCTCCCTCTCTGTCTGTATGCCTCCCTCTCTGTATGTCTGTCTGTCTGTCTCTCCCCCCACTGTCTGTCTGTCTGCCTCCCTCTCTGTATGTCTGTCTGTTTTTGCCCCTCTCAGTCTGTCTGTCTGTCTCTCTCCCTCTCTGTCTGTCTGTCTGTCTGTCTGTCTGTCTGTCTGCCTCCCTCTCTGTATATCTTTCTGTCTGTCTCTCCCCACTTGTCTGTCTGGCTGTCTCTCTCCCTCTCTGTCTGTCTGTCTCTCTCCCTCTCTGTCTGTCTGTCTCTCTCTCCCCCTCTCTGTCTCTCTGTCTGTCTGTCTCTCTCCCTCTCTGTCTGTCTGCCTCCCTCCCTGTCAGTCTGTCTGTCTGTCTCTCTGTCTGTCTGTCTGTCTTTCCCCCTTTCTGTCTGTCTGTCTGGCTCCCTCCCTCTCGGTCTGCTTCCCTCTCTGTCTGTCTGTCTGTCTGTCTCTCCCCCTCTCTGTCTGTCTGGCTCCCTCCCTCTCTTTCTGTTTGTCTATCTCTCTCCCTCTCTGTCTGTCTGTCTGTCTCTCTCCTCTCTCTGCTCTCTGTCTCTGTCACTCTGTCCCTCTCTCTCTCTCTCCCTCCCTCGTTCCCTCCCTCTCTCCCTCTCCCTGTCTGTCTCTGTCCCTCTCTGTCTCTGTCTCTCTCCCTCTCTGTCTGTCTCTCTCTCTCCCTCTCTGTCTGTCTGCATCCATCTCTGTATGTCTATCTGTCTGTCTCTCCCCCTCTCTGTCACCCTCCCTTTCTGTCTGTCTGTCTGTCTCTCTCCCTCTTTGTCTGCCTCCCTCCCTCCCTGTCTGTCTGTCTGTCTGTCTGTCTGTCTGTCTGTCTGTCTTTCCCCCTTTCTGTCTGTCTGTCTGTCTCCCTCCCTCACTGTCTGCTTCCCTCTCTGTCTGTCAGTCTCTCTGTCTCTCTGTCTCTCCCCCTCTCTGTCTGTCTGTCTCCCTCCCTCTCTTTCTGTCTGTCTATCTCTCTCCCTCTCTGTCTGTCTGTCTGTCTCTCTCCTCTCTCTGCTCTCTGTCTCTGTCACTCTGTCCATCTCTCTCTCTCTCCCTCCCTCAATGCCTCCCTCTCTCCCTCTCCCTCTCTGTCTCTGTGTCTCTCCCTCTCTGTCATTCTGTTGTCTGTCTCTCTCCTCTCTCTTTCTCTGTCTCTGTCTCTCTACCTCTTTGTCTGTCTGTCTGTCTCTCTCCCTTTCTCACCATCCCTCTGTCTCTCTCCTCTCTCTCTCTTTCTCTGTCTCCCTCTCTCTCTGTATCTGTCTCTCTGCCTCTCTGCCTCTATGTCTCTCTGTCTGTCTGTCTGTCTGTCTGTCTCTCTCCCACTCTGTCTGTCTGTCTCCCTCCCTCTCTGTCTGTCTGTCTGTCTCTCTCCCTCTCTGTGTGTCTGTCTCTCTCCTCTCACTGTCTCTATGTCTCTGTCTCTCTGTCTTTCTCTCCCTCCCTCCCTCCTGCTCTCTCTCCCTTTCTCTATCTGTCTCTGTATCTCTCCCTCTCTCTCTGTCTCTCTCCTCTCTCTGTCTCTCCGTCTCTCTGTGTCTGTGTCTTGCTCTCTCCCTGCTTGCCTCCCTCTGTCTCTTTCTCTGTCTCTGTATCTCTCCCTCTCTCTCTGTCTCTCTCCCTCTCTGTCTGTCTGCCTCCATCACTGTCTGCCTGTCTGTATCCCTCCCTCTCTTTCGGTCTATCTCTCCCCCTCTCTGTCTGTCTGTCTGTCTCCCTCCCTCTCTGTCTGTTCTGCCTCCCTCTCTGTCTGTCTGTCTGTCTCTCTGTCTTTCCCCCTCTCTGTCTGTCTGTCTATCTCTCTCCCTCTCTGTCTGTCTGTCTGTCTCCCTCCCTCTCTTTCTGTCTGTCTATCTCTCTCCCTCTCTGTCTGTCTCTCTCTCTCCTCTCTCTGCTCTCTGTCTCTGTCACTCTGTCCCTCTCTCTCTCCCTCCCTCAATCCCTCCCTCTCTCCCTCTCCCTCTCTGTCTCTGTGTCTATCCCACTCTGTCAGTCTGTTGTCTGTCTCTCTCCTCTCTCTTTCTCTGTCTCTGTCTCTCTCCCTCTTTGTCTGTCTGTCTGTCTCTCTCCCTTTCTCACTGTCCCTCTGTCTCTCTCCTCTCTCTGTCTCTCTGTCTCTCTCCTCTCTCTCTCTTTCTCTGTCTCCCTCTCTCTCTGTATCTGTCTCTCTGCCTGTATGTCTGTCTGTCTGTCTGTCTCCCTCTCGGTCTGTCTGTCTCCCTCCCTCTCTGTCTGTCCGTCTGTTTCTCTCCTCTCTCTGTCTCTCTGTCTCTGTCTCGGCTTCTCTGTCTCTCAACCTCCTTCCCTCCTTCTCTCTCTCCCTCTCTCTGTCTCTCTCCCTCTATCTGTCTGTCTCTCTCTCCTCTCCCTGTCTCTCTGTCTCTGTCTCTCTGTCTCACTGGCTCTATCTCCCTACCTACTCCCTCCCTCACTCCCTCTTTCTCTCGCTGTCTCTGTCTTTCTCCCTCTCTGTCTGTCTGTCTGTCTCTCCCTCCCTCTCTGTCTGTCTGTCTATCTCCTCTCTCTGTCTCTCTCTCTCTCTGTCTCTCTGTCCCTCTATCTCTCTTTCTCCCTCCTTCTCTCCCCCTCTCTCTCCCTCTCTCTTTCTCTGTCTCTGAATCTCTCCCTCTGTCTCTCGGTATGTCTCTCTCATCTCTCTGTCTCTGTCTCTGTCTTTATGTCTTTCTGTCTCTATACATTCCTTCCTCCCTCTATCTCTCCCTCTCTCTTTCTCTGTCTCTGTCTCTCTCCGTCTCTGTCTGTCTGTTTCTCTCCCTTTCTCTCTGTCACTGTCTCTCTCCTCTCTCTGTCTCTCTGCCTCTGCCTCTCTTTATCAGTCTCCCTCTCTCATCTCTCTGTCTCTGTCTCTCTCTCTCCCCCCCTCTCTGTCTGTCTGTCTCTCTCCCTCTCTGTCTGTCTGTCTCTCTCCCTCTCTGTCTGTCTGCCTCCCTCTCTGTATGTCTGTCTGTCTCTCCCCCCACTGTCTGTCTGTCTGCCTCCCTCTCTGTATGTCTGTCTGTTTTTGCCCCTCTCAGTCTGTCTGTCTGTCTCTCTCCCTCTGTCTGTCTGTCTGTCTGTCTGCCTCCCTCTCTGTATATCTGTCTGTCTGTCTCTCCCCACTTGTCTGTCTGTCTGTCTCTCTCCCTCTCTGTCTCTCTGCCTCCCTCTCTGTATGTCTGTCTGTCTCTCCGCCTCTCTGTCTCTCTGTCTGTCTGTCTCTCTCCCTCTCTGTCTGTCTGCCTCCCTCCCTGTCAGTCTGTCTGTCTGTCTGTCTGTCTGTCTGTCTGTCTGTCTGTCTGTCTTTCCCCCTTTCTGTCTGTCTGTCTGGCTCCCTCCCTCTCGGTCTGCTTCCCTCTCTGTCTGTCTGTCTGTCTGTCTCTCCCCCTCTCTGTCTGTCTGGCTCCCTCCCTCTCTTTCTGTTTGTCTATCTCTCTCCCTCTCTGTCTGTCTGTCTGTCTCTCTTCTCTCTCCTCTCTCTGCTCTCTGTCTCTGTCACTCTGTCCCTCTCTCTTTCTCTCCCTCCCTCGATCCCTCCCTCTCTCCCTCTCCCTCTCTGTCTCTGTCCCTCTCTGTCTCTGTCTCTCTCCCTCTCTGTCTGTCTGTCTCTCTCCCTCTCTGTCTGTCTGCATCCATCTCTGTATGTCTGTCTGTCTGTCTCTCCCCCTCTCTATCACCCTCCCTTTCTGTCCTGTCTGTCTCTCTCCCTCTTTGTCTGTCTGCCTCCCTCCCTCCTGTGTGGTCTGTCTGTCTGTCTTTCCCCCTTTCTGTCTGTCTGTCTGTCTCCCTCCCTCACTGTCTGCTTCCCTCTCTGTCTGTCAGTCTCTCTGTCTCTCCTGTCTCTCCCCCTCCTCTGTCTGTCTGTCTCCTCCCTCTCTTTCTGTCTGTCTATCTCTCTCCCTCTCTGTCTGTCTGTCTGTCTCTCTCTCTCTCTGCTCTCTGTCTCTGTCACTCTGTCCATCTCTCTCTCTCTCCCTATCTCAATGCCTCCCTCTCTCCCTCTCCCTCTCTGACTCTGTGTCTCTCCCTCTCTGTCAGTCTGTTGTCTGTCTCTCTCCTCTCTCTTTCTCTGTCTCTGTCTCTCTACCTCTTGTCTGTCTGTCTGTCTCTCTCCCTTTCTCACCTTCCCTCTGTCTCTCTCCTCTCTCTCTCTTTCTCTGTCTCCCTCTCTCTCTGTATCTGTCTCTCTGCCTCTCTGCCTCTATGTCTCTCTGTCTGTCTGTCTGTCTGTCTCTCTCCCACTCTGTCTGTCTGTCTCCCTCCCTCTCTGTCTGTCTGTCTGTCTCTCTCCCTCTCTGTGGTCTGTCTCTCTCCTCTCTCTGTCTCTATGTCTCTGTCTCTCTGTCTTTCTCTCCCTCCCTCCCTCCTGCTTTCTCTCCCTTTCTCTATCTGTCTCTGTATCTCCCCTCTCTCTCTGTCTCTCTCCTCTCTCTGTCTCTCCGTCTCTCTGTGTCTGTGTCTTGCTCTCTCTCTGCTTGCCTCCCTCTGTCTCTTTCTCTGTCTCTGTATCTCTCCCTCTCTCTCTGTCTCTCTCCCTCTCTGTCCTGTCTGCCTCCATCCCTGTCTGCCTCTCTGTATCCCTCCCTCTCTTTCGGTCTATCTCTCCCCCTCTCTGTCTGTCTGTCTGTCTCCCTCCCTCTCTGTCTGTCTGCCTCCCTCTCTGTTTGTCTGTCTTTCCCCCTCTCTGTCTGTCTGTCTGTCTCTCTCCCTCTCAGTCTGTCTGTCTGTCTCCCTCCCTCTCTTTCTGTCTGTCTATCTCTCTCCCTCTCTGTCCTGTCTGTCTCTCTACCTCTCTCTGCTCTCTGTCTCTGTGTCTATCCCACTCTGTCAGTCTGTTGTCTGTCTCTCTTACTCTCTCTTTCTCTGTCTCTGTCTCTCTCCCTCTTTGTCTGTCTGTCCTGTCTCTCTTCCCTTTCTCACTGTCCCCTCTGTCTCTCTCCTCTCTCTATCTCTCTTGTCTCTCTCCTCTCTCTGTCTTTCTCTGTCTCCCTCTCTCTCTGTATCTGTCTCTCTGCCTCTATGTCTGTCTGTCTGTCTGTCAGTCTGTCTCCCTCCCTCTCTGTCTGTCTGTCTGTCCCTCTCCTCTTTCTGTCTCGCTGTCTCTGTCTCGGTTTCTCTGTCTCTCAACCTCCTGTCCCTCCTTCTCTCTCTCCCTCGTCTATCTCTGTCTCTCTCCCTCTCTGTCTCCTCTCTCCTCTCCCTGTCTCTCTGTCTCTGTCTCTATCTCTCTATCTCACCGGCTCTATCTCCCTACCTACTCCCTCTGTCGCTCCCTCTTTCTCTCTCTGTCTCTGTCTTTCTCCCTCTCTGGTCTGTCTGTCCTGTCTCTCCCTCCTCTCTGTCTGTCTGTCTGTCTCCTCTCTCTGTCTCTCTCTCTCTGTCTCTCTGTCCCTCTTTCTCTCTTTCTCCCTCCTTCTCTCCCCTCTCTCTCCCTCTGTCTCTGAATCTCTCCCTCTGTCTCTCGGTATGTCCCTCTCATGTCTCTGTTTCTTTCTATCTCTGTCTTTATGTCTTCTGTCTCTATACATTCCTTCCTCCCTCTATCTCTCCTCTCTCTTTCTCTGTCTCTGTCTCTCTCCATCTCTGTCTGTCTGGTTTCTCTCCCATTTCTCTCTGTCCCTGTCCCTCTCCTCTCTCTGTCTCTCTGCCTCTGCCTCTCTTTATCAGTCTCCCTCTCTCATCTCTCTGTCTCTGTCTCTCTCTCTCCCCCCCTCCCTGTCTGTCTGTCTCTCTCCCTCTCTGTCTGTCTGCCTCCTCTCTGTTTGTCTGTCTGTCTGTCTGTCTCTCCCCCCTCTGTCTGTCTGTCTCTCTCCCTCTCTGTCTGTCTGTCTCTCAGTCTGTCTGTCTGTGTCTCTCCCTCTCTGTCTGTCTGCTCTCTCCCTCCCTCTCTGGTCTGGCTGTCTCTCTCCCTCTCTGTCTGTC
>NC_077235.1:39424826-39430005 GCF_027887165.1 Monodelphis domestica | reverse complement strand
TCTCTCTGCCTTTCTGTCTGTCTGTCTCTCTGTCTGTCTGTCGGTCGGTCTGTCTCGCTCCCTCTCTGTCTGTCTGTTTGTCTGTCTGTCTCCTCCCTCTCTGTCTGTCTCCCTCCCTCCCTTTCTGTCTGTCTGTCTATCTCTCTCCTCTCTCTTTCTCTGTCTCTGTCTCTCTCCCTCATTGTCTGTCTGTCTCTCTCCCTTTCTCACTGTCCCTCTGTCTCTCTCCTCTCTCTGTCTCTCTCCTCTCTCTCTCTTTCTCTGTCTCCCTCTCTCTCTGTATCTGTCTCTCTGCCTCTTTATCTGTCTCTCTGTCTGTCTGTCGGTCTGTCTCTCTCCCTCTCTGTCTGTCTCTCTCCTCTCTCTGTCTCTCTGTCTCTGTCTCTCTGTCTCTCTGTCTTTCTCTCCCTCCCTCCCTCCTGCTCTCTCTCCTTTTCTCTATCTGTCTCTATATCTCTCCCTCTATCTCTGTCTCTCTCCTCTCTCTGTCTCTCTGCCTCTCTGTCTCTCTCTCTGTCTCTCTCCCTCTCTGTCTGTTGGTCGGCCTCTCTCTCCTCTCTCTTTCTGTGTCTCTCTGTCTCTCTCTCTCTCTCCTTCCCTCCTAATTCCATCTCTCTCTCCCTCTCTATATCTGTCTCTGTCTAACCCTCTGTCTGTCTGTCTCTCTCCTCTCTTTGTCTCTCTGTCTCTGTCTCTCTCCCTCTCCGTCTGTCTGTCTCTCTGTCTCTCTCCTCTGTCTCTCTATCTCCCTCCCTCCCTTCCTCCCTCTTTCTTTCCCTCTTTCTCTCTCTGTCACTGTCGCACCCCCTCTTTTTCTGTCTGTCTATCTGTCTCTCTCCTCTCACTGTCTCTCTGCCTCCTTCTCTCAGTCACTCTCCCACCCTCCCTCCTTCTCTCTCTCCCTCTCTCTTTCTCTGTCTCCCACTCTCATCTCTCTGTCTCTCTGTCTCCCTCTGTCCCTCCCTTCTTCTCTCCCTCTGTCTGTCTCTGCTACTGTCGCTCTCCCTCTGTCTGTCTGTCTGTCTCTCTCCTCTCTCTGTCTCTCTGTATCTGTGTCTCGCTCTCTCCCTCCTTGCCTCCCTCTCTTTCTTTCTCTCTTTCTCTGTCTCTGTCTCCCTGTCTCTGTCTCTGACTCTGTCTCTGTCTCTCTTTCTCTCTGTCTCTCTGTCTCTCTCTCCCACCCTGCCTCCTCCTCTCTCTGCCTCTCTCTCTCTTTTTCTCTGTCTCCCTCCCTCTCTGTCTGTCTGTCTCCTCGCTCTGTCTGTCTCTGTCTCTCTGTCTGTCTGTCTGTCTGTCTCTCTCCCTCTCTTTCTCCCTCCCTCTCTCTCCCTCTCTCTCCGTCCCTTTTTCTCTGTCTCTGACTCTCTCCCTCTGTCTCTCGGCATGTCTCTCTCATCTCTCTGTCTCTGTCTCTCTCTGTCTTTATGTCACTCTGTCTCTATCCATCCCTTCCTCCCTCTCCCTCTCCCTCTCTCTTTCTCTGTCTCTGTCTCTCTCCTCTCTGTCTGTCTGTCTATCTCTCTCCCTTTCACTCTATCCCTCTGTCTCTCTCCTCTCTCAGTCTCTCTGTCTCTGTCTCTCTGTCTCTCTATCTCCCTCCCTCCCTCCTTCTTTTTCTCCCTCTGTCTCTGTCACTGTCGTACTCCCTCTCTGTCTGTCTGTCTGTCTCTCTCCTCTTGCTGTCTCTCTGCCTCTGTCTCTCTGTCTCTCTCCCACCTCCCTCCCTCTCTCTCTCCCTCTCTCTTTCTCAGTCTCCCTCTCTCATCACTCTGTCTCTCTCTCTGTCTCTGTGTTTATCCCTCTCTGTCTGTCTGTCTGTCTCTCCCACTCTGTCTGTCTGTCTGTCTCTCTCCCTCTCTGTCTGTCTCTCTCCCTCTCTGTCTGTCTGTCTGTCTCTCTCCCTCTCTGTTTATCTGTCTGTCTGTCTCCCTCCCTCTCTGTCTATCTCTCTCCCCCTCTCTGTCTCTCTCCCTCTCTGCCTGTCTCTCTGTCTCCCTCCCTCTCTTTCTTTCTGTCTGTCTATCTCTCTCCCTCTCTGTCTGTCTCTCTCCTCTCTCTGCTCTCTGTCTCTGTCACTCTATCCCTCTCTCTCTCTCCCTCCCTAAATCCCTCCCTCTCTCCCTCTCCCTCTCTGTCTCTGTGTCTCTCCCTCTCTGTCAGTCTGTTGTCTGTCTCTCTCCTCTCTCTTTCTCTGTCTCTGTCTCTCTCCCTCTTTGTCTGTCTGTCTGTCTCTCTCCCTTTCTCACTGTCCCTCTGTCTCTCTCCTCTCTCTCTTTCTCTGTCTCCCTCTCTCTCTGTATCTGTCTCTCTGCCTCTATGTCTGTCTGTCTGTCTGTCTGTCTATCTATCTCTCTCCCTCTCTGTCTGTCTGTCTGTCTGTCTGTCTCTCTCCTCTCTCTGCTCTCTGTCTCTGTCAGTCTATCCCTCTCTCTCTCTCTCCCTTCCTCAATCCCTCCCTCTCTCCCTCTCCCTCTCTGTCTCTGTGTCTCTCCCTCTCTGTCAGTCTGTTGTCTCTCTCTCCTCTCTCTCTGTCTCTGTCTCTCTCCCTCATTGTCTGTCTGTCTCTCTCCTTTCTCACTGTCCCTCTGTCTCTCTCCTCTCTCTATCTCTCTCCTCTCTCTCTCTCTCTGTCTCCCTCTCTCTCTGTATCTGTCTCTCTGCCTCTATATCTGTCTCTCTGTCTGTCTGTCGGTCTGTCTCTCTCTCTCTCTGCCTGTCTGTCTCTCTCCTCTCGCTGTCTCTCTGTCTCTGTCTCTGTCTCTCTGTTTCTCTGTCTTTCTCTCCCTCCCTCCCTCCTGCTCTCTCTCCTTTTCTCTATCAGTCTCAATCTCTCCCTCTCCGTCAGTCTGTCTCTCTGTCTCTCTCCTCTGTCTCTCTATCTCCCTCCCTCCCTTCCTCCCTCTTTTCTTTCCCTCTTTCTCTCTCTGTCACTGTCGCACCCCCTCTTTTTCTGTCTGTCTATCTGTCTCTCTCCTCTCACTGTCTCTCTGCCTCCTTCTCTCAGTCACTCTCCCACCCTCCCTCCTTCTCTCTCTCCCTCTCTCTTTCTCTGTCTCCCACTCTCATCTCTCTGTCTCTCTGTCTCCCTCTGTCCCTCCCTTCTTCTCTCCCTCTGTCTGTCTCTGCTACTGTCGCTCTCCCTCTGTCTGTCTGTCTGTCTCTCTCCTCTCTCTGTCTCTCTGTATCTGTGTCTCGCTCTCTCCCTCCTTGCCTCCCTCTCTTTCTTTCTCTCTTTCTCTGTCTCTGTCTCCCTGTCTCTGTCTCTGACTCTGTCTCTGTCTCTCTTTCTCTCTGTCTCTCTGTCTCTCTCTCCCACCCTGCCTCCTCCTCTCTCTGCCTCTCTCTCTCTTTTTCTCTGTCTCCCTCCCTCTCTGTCTGTCTGTCTCCTCGCTCTGTCTGTCTCTGTCTCTCTGTCTGTCTGTCTGTCTGTCTGTCTCTCTCCCTCTCTTTCTCCCTCCCTCTCTCTCCCTCTCTCTCCGTCCCTTTTTCTCTGTCTCTGACTCTCTCCCTCTGTCTCTCGGCATGTCTCTCTCATCTCTCTGTCTCTGTCTCTCTCTGTCTTTATGTCACTCTGTCTCTATCCATCCCTTCCTCCCTCTCCCTCTCCCTCTCTCTTTCTCTGTCTCTGTCTCTCTCCCTCTCTGTCTGTCTGTCTATCTCTCTCCCTTTCACTCTATCCCTCTGTCTCTCTCCTCTCTCAGTCTCTCTGTCTCTGTCTCTCTGTCTCTCTATCTCCCTCCCTCCCTCCCTCTTTTTCTCCCTCTGTCTCTGTCACTGTCGTACTCCCTCTCTGTCTGTCTGTCTGTCTCTCTCCTCTTGCTGTCTCTCTGCCTCTGTCTCTCTGTCTCTCTCCCACCTCCCTTCCTCTCTCTCTCCCTCTCTCTTTCTCAGTCTCCCTCTCTCATCACTCTGTCTCTCTCTCTGTCTCTGTGTTTATCCCTCTCTGTCTGTCTGTCTGTCTCTCCCACTCTGTCTGTCTGTCTGTCTCTCTCCCTCTCTGTCTGTCTCTCTCCCTCTGTCTGTCTGTCTGTCTGTCTCCCTCTCTGTCTGTTTATCTGTCTGTCTGTCTCCCTCCCTCTCTGTCTATCTCTCTCCCCCTCTCTGTCTCTCTCCCTCTCTTTCTGTCTGTCTGTCTGTCTCCCTCTCTGTCTGTCTGTCTGTCTGTCTCCCTCTCTGTCTGTCTGTCTGTCTCTCTCCCTCTCTCTGTCCCTCTGTCTCTCTCTCTCCCTCCCTCCATCCCTCCCTCTCTCCCTCTCCCTCTCCCTCTCCCTCTCTGTCTCTGTGTCTCTCCCTCTCTATCAGTCTGTTGTCTGTCTCTCTCCTCTTTATGTCTCTCTGTCTCTGTCTCTCTGTCTCCCTCCCTCCCTCTCAGTCTCTGTCTCTCTCCCTCACTGTCTGTCTCTCTCCTCTCTCTGCCTCTCTGTCTCTGTCTCTCTGTCTCTCTATTTCCCTCCCTCCCTCCCTCTTTTTCTCCCTCTGTCTCTCTCCTCTCACTGTCTATCTGCCTCCTTCTCTCTGTCACTCTCCCACCCTCCCTCCCTCTCTCTCTCCCTCTCTCTTTCTCTGTCTCCCACTCTCATCTCTCTGTGTCTCTCTCTCTGTCTCTGTCTCTCTGTATCTCTGTCTCCCTCTGTCCTCCCTTCTTCTCTCCCTCTGTTACTGTCGCACTCCCTCTCTGTCTGTCTGTCTATCTCCTCTATCTGTCTCTCTGTCTCTCTGTATCCATGTCTCGCTCTCTCCCTCCTTGCCTCCCTCTCTGTCTTTCTCTGTCTCTGTCTCTCTCACTCTGTCTCTATGTCTCTCTCATCTCTCTGTCTCTCTGTCTCTGTCTCTGACTCTGTCTCTGTCTCTTTCTCTCTGTCTCACTCTCCAACCCTGCCTCCCTCTCTCTCTGCCTCTCTCTTTCTCTGTCTCCCACTCTCATCTCTGTCTCTATCTCTCTGTCTCTCTGTCTCCCTCTGTCCCTCCCTCCTTCTCTCCCTCTGTCTGTCTCTGTTACTGTCGTGCTCCCTCTCTGTCTGTCTGTCTCCTCTCTCTGTCTCTGTCTGTCTGTCTCTCTGTCCCTCTATCTCTCTTTCTCCCTCCCTCTCTCCCCCTCTCTCTCCCTCTCTCTTTCTCTGTCTCTGACTCTCTCCTCTGTCTCTCGGAATGTGTCTCTCATCTCTCTGTCTCAGTCTCT